>NC_092760.1:5740259-5762759 GCF_047496795.1 Chiloscyllium punctatum | reverse complement strand
CTCACACTCTCACATACTCACATACACTTACACACACACTCACACTCAAACTCTCACACACACTCACACAGACTCACACACATTCACACTTGCACACAAACTCACAGACTCACACTCACACTCACACACACACGCTCACACACTCACACAATCATACTTACACACACTCACACACTCACTCTTACTCACACACAGTCACACTCATACACACACTCATACTTACACACATTCACACTCACACACACACTCACACACTCACACATACTCACAAACACACTCACACTTACACTCTCTCACATACACACTCACACACACTCACACACACACTCTCGCACATACACACTCACACAAAAACACACACACTCACACTCACACACACACTATCACACACACTCTCACACACTCACTCACACTCAAAGATAAACTCACACACTCACACACACACTCACAAGCACACACATTCACACATGCACTCAAAGTTACACACACACTCACTCACACACACACTTACACACACTCACACAGACATAGACACTCACAAACACATACACATGCTCACACACACAGACACACACAAACTCACACTCACACACTCACACACATGCACACACCCACGCACTCACACTCACACATACACTCACACTAACACACAGTAACACTCACACACACTCACACAGACTCATACACACACACTCACTCACACATGCACACACACACTTACTCACACATAAACTCACACACACTCACACTCACACACTCAGACTCACCCTCACACACACACTCACGCTCACACTCATTAAAACACACACACACTCACACACACACTCACACGCACTCTCACACTCGCACACACTCATACGTACACACACTCACACACTCACTCTCACTCACACACACTCACACTCACACACACACTCACTCTCACACACACTCACACCCAGACACACACACTCACACTCACACACACACTCACACTCACACACACTCGCACACTCTCACACTCACACACCCTCACCCTCACACTCACACTCACACACACACACTCGCACACATACACACACTTACTCACATACACACTCAAACATTCTTACTCACACTCACACACATAAACACACACTCACCCTCACTCACTCTCACACACACTCGCACACTCACACTCACATACTCACATACACTCACACACACACTCACACTCAAACTCTCACACACACTCACACAGACTCACACACATTCACACTCGCACACAAACTCACAGACTCACACTCACACACACACTCACACACTCATACTTACACACACTCACACACTCACTCTTACTCACACACAGTCACACTCATACACACACTCATACTCACACACACTCATGCACACTCACACTCACACACAGAGAGACACTCACACTCACAGACACACACACTTGCACGCACACTCACACACACATACTCACACTCACACTCACACTCACACACACACACACAGACACTCACACTCACAGACACACACACTCGCACACACTCACACTTAAACATTCTCACTTACACTCACTCACTCTCACACACACACTCACACTCTCACATACTCACACACACTCACGCACACACTCACACTCAAACTCTCACACACACTCACACAGACTCACACTCATTCACACTCGCACACAAACTCACAGACTCACTCTCACACACACATTCACACACTCATACTTACACACACTCACACACTCACTCTCACTCACACACAGTCATAATCATACACACACTCATACTCACACACTTTCACACTCACACACATACTCACACTCACACACACTCACTCTCACACACACTCACACACAGACACACATACTCACACTCACACACACTCACACACACTCACAAACACACTCACACTCACACACACCCACACACTCACACACACACTCTCTCACATACACACTCACACACAGACACACACACTCACACTCACACACACACTAACACACACTTTCACACGCACACTCACACACACACTCTCTCACATACACTCTCACACACAGACACACACACTCACACTCACACAAACACTCACACACACACACTCTCACACACACACTCACACCCACTCTCACACTCACACTCACACACAGACACACACACTCACACTCACACACACTCACACATACACTCACACTCAAACTCACACTCACACTCACACAAACTCACATTCACACTCACACACCCTCCGACACACTCTCACACTCACACACCCTCACCCTCACACTCTCACTCACACACTCACTCACTCCCACACACACTAACACACTCACAAACACTCACAAACACACTCACACACACAGACACACACACTCACACTCACAAACACATGTACTCACACAGACACTACCACACACACTCACACTCAATCAAACACAGACACTCAAACTCACACACTCTCACTGACACACACACACAGACACACACACTCTCACACACGCACACTCACACACACTCGCACACTCACACACACAGACACACACACACACTCACACACTCTCACATACTCACACACACTCACACACTTACACACTCACACTCTCACATACTCACACACACTAACACACACTCACACTCAAACTCTCACACACACACTCACACAGACTCACACACATTCACACTCGCAGACAAACTCACAGACTCACACACACTCACACTCTCACACACTCATCCCCACACACACTCACACACTCACTCTCACTCACACACAGTCACACTCACACACACTCATACTCACACACATTCACACTCACACACACATGCTCACACTCACACACACTCTCACACACACACTCACACACACACTCTCTCACATACACACACACACAGACACACACACACACTCACACACTCACTCTAACTCACACACATTCACACTCACACACACCCACACACTCACACACACACTCTCTCACATACACACTCACACACAGACACACACACTCACACTCACACACACACTAACACACACTTTCACACGCACACTCACACACACACTCTCTCACATACACTCTCACACACAGACACACACACTCACACTCACACAAACACTCACACACACACACTCTCACACACACATTCACACCCACTCTCACACTCACACTCACACACAGACACACACACTCACACTCACACACACTCACACATACACTCACACTCAAACTCACACTCACACTCACACAAACTCACATTCACACTCACACACCCTCCGACACACTCTCACACTCACACACCCTCACCCTCACACTCTCACTCACACACTCACTCACTCCCACACACACTAACACACTCACAAACACTCACAAACACACTCACACACACACACACACGCACTCACATTTCACACTCATACTATCACATACACACTCACACTCACACACACACTCTCTCACATACACACTCACACACAGACACACACACTCACACTCACAAACACATGTACTCACACAGACACTACCACACACACTCACACTCAATCAAACACAGACACTCAAACTCACACACTCTCACTGACACACACACACAGACACACACACTCTCACACACGCACACTCACACACACTCGCACACTCACACACACAGACACACACACACACTCACACACTCTCACATACTCACACACACTCACACACACACTTACACACTCACACTCTCACATACTCACACACACTAACACACACTCACACTCAAACTCTCACACACACACTCACACAGACTCACACACATTCACACTCGCACACAAACTCACAGACTCACACACACTCACACTCTCACACACTCATCCCTACACACACTCACACACTCACTCTCACTCACACACAGTCACACTCACACACACTCATACTCACACACATTCACACTCACACACACATGCTCACACTCACACACACTCTCACACACACACTCACACACACACTCTCTCACATACACACACACACAGACACACACACACTCACACTCACACACTCACTCTAACTCACACACATTCACACTCACACACATACTCATACTCACACACATTCACACTCACACACATACTCACACTCACACACACACACTCACTCTCACACACACTCACACCCAGACACACACACTCACACTCACAGACACACTCACACTCACAGTCACACTCGCACAATCTCACACTCACACACCCTCACCCTCACACTCTCACTCACACACACTCACTCACTCTCACACACACTCACACACTCACACTCTCACATACTCACACACACTCACACACACACTCACGTACTTACACTCACACTCACACACACTCATGCACACTCATTCTCACACACACAGTAACACTCACACTCACAGACACACACACTCGCACACACACTCACACACACACATACTCACACTCACTCTCACACACACAGAGACACTCACACTCACAGACACACACACTCGCACACACACACACTTACTCACATACACACTCAAACATTCTTACTCACACTCACACACATAAACACACACTCACCCTCACTCACTCTCACACACACTGACACACTCACACTCACATCCTCACATACACTCACACACTAACTCACACTCAAACTCTCACACACACTCACACAGACTCACACACATTCACACTCGCACACAAACTCACAGAATCACACTCACACACACACTCACACACTCATACTTACACACACTCACACACTCACTCTTACTCACACACAGTCACACTCATACACACACTCATACTCACACACATTCACACTCACACACACATACTCACACTCACACACACACTCACACATACTCACAAACACACTCACACTTACACTCACCCACACACTCACACACACACTCTCTCACATACGCACTCACACACAGACACACACTCACACACTAACACACACACACTCACACACACACATTAACACACACACTCACACACACACTCTCTCACATACACACTCACACACAGAAACACACACACTCACACTCACACACACACTGACGCACACACACTCTCACACACACACTCACACACACTCTCACACTCACACTCACACATACAGACACACACACTCACACGCACACACACACACTCACACACACACCCACACTCACACACACACTCAAACTCACACTCACACTCACACAAACACACACTCACACACACTCTGACACACTCTCACACTCACACACCCTCACCCTCACACTCTCACTCACACACACTCACTCACTCTCACACACACACTCACACTCTCACACACTCATACTTACACACACTCTCACACTCACTCTCACTCACACACATTCACACTCACACACACACTCATACTCACACTCATTCACACTTACACACACATACTCACACTCACACACACTCACACACAGACACACACGCCTACACTCACACACACACTCACACACTCACACACACTCACAAACACACTCACACTCACACACACACATTCACACTCACACTCAATCTATCACACACACACTCACACTCACACACACACTCACACACACACTCACACACACACTCTCTCACATACACACTCAGACACAAACACACACACTCACACTCACACACACACTAACACACAGCCTCTCACACACACTCTCTCTCACATACACACACACAGACACACACTCACACTCACACTCACACACACACTCTCACACACGCACACTCACACAGACTCTCACAACTCACACTCACACACATACAGACACACACACTCACACTCACACACACACTCACTCACACACACACACTCAAACTCACACTCACAATCACACAAATTCACACTCACACTCACACACACTCCGACACACTCTCACACTCACACACCCTCACCCTCACACTCTCACTCACACACGCTCACTCACTCTCACACACACACTCACACACTCACACTCTCACATACTCACACACACTCACACACACACACACACTCACACTCAAACTCTCACACACTCTCTCACACAGACTCACACACATTCACACTCGCACACAAACACACAGACTCACACTCACGCACACACTCACACTCACACACACTCATACTAACACACACTCACACACTCCCTCTCACTCACACACAGTCACACTCACACACACACTCACACTCACACACACTCTCTCACATACACTCTCACACACAGACACACACACACTCACAGTCACACACACATTCACACACACACACTCTCACACACACTCACACCCACTCACACTCACACTCACACACACACAGACACACACACTCACACTCACACACACACACTCACACTCACACACACACTCACACTCACACTCAAACTCTCACTCACACAAACTCACACTCACACTCACATACACTCCGACACACTCTCACACTCACACACGCTCACCCTCACACTCTCACTCATACACACTCACCCACCCTCACACACACACTCACAATCTCACGTACTCACACACACACTCACACTCAAACTCTTACACACACACTCACACAGACTCACACATATTCACACTCGCACACACACTCACAGACTCACACTCACACACACACTCACACTCTCACACACTCATACTTACACACACTCACACACTCACTCTCATTCACACACAGTCACACTCACACACACACTCATACACACATTCACACTCACACACACATACTCACAAACACACACACACTCACACACTCACACACAGACACACACGCCTACACTCACACGCACACTCACACACTCACACACGCTCACAAACACACTCACACACACACGCACTCACACTCACACTCATACTATCACATACACACTCACACGCACAAACACACTCTCTCACATGCACACTCACACACAGACACACACACTCACACTCACACACACACGAACACACACTCTCACACACACACACTCACACACACACTCTCTCACATACACACTCACACACAGACACACACCCTCACACTCGCACTCACTCACACACACACTCACACACACGCACACTCACACACAGTCTCACACTCACACTCACACACACAGACACACACACTCACACTCACACACACACTCACACACACACTCACACACACTCCGACACACTCTCACACTCACACACCCTCACCCTCACACTCTCACTCACACACACTCACCCACTCTCACACACACACTCACACACTCACACTCTTACATACTCACACACACTCACGCACACTCACACTCTAAGTCTCACACACACACTCACACAGACTCACACACATTCACACTCGCACACAAATTCACAGACTCACACTCACACACACACTCACACTCTCACACACTCATACTTACACACACTCACTCTCACTCACACACAGTCACACACACACACGCTCACACTCACACTCACACACACACTCGCACACTCACACAAACTCACAAACACATTCAACTTACACACACTCACACACTAACACACACACTCTCTCACATACACACTCACACACAGACACTCGCACTCACACACACACTAACACACACACACTCTCACACACACACTCTCTCACATATACACTCACACACAGACACACACACACTCACACTCTCACACACACACTCAAACTCACACTCACACAAATTCACACTCACACTCACACACACTCCGACACTCTCTCACACTCACACATCCTCACCCTCTCACTCTCAATCACACACACTCACTCACTCTCACACACACTCACACACTCAAACTCTCACATACTCACACACACTCACACACACGCTCACACTCAAACTCTCACACACACTCACACAGACTCACACACACTCACACTCGCACACAAACTCACAGACTCACACTCACACACACACTGACACTCTCACAAACTCATACTTACCCACACTCACTCTCACTCACACACAGTCACACTCACACATACACTCATACTCACACACATTCACACACACACACATACTCACACTCACACACACACTCACTCACACACACACACACAGACACACACTCACACACTCACACACACTCACAAACACACAAACACATCACACTCACACTCACACACACATTCTCACTCACACACACGCACATACTCACACTCACACTCACACATACTCATGCACATTCATTCTCACACACACAGAGACACTCACACTCACAGATACACACACTCGCACACACACTCACACACACTCATGCACATACTCACACTCACACTCATACACACAGAGACACTCACACTCACAGACACACACACTCGCACACACACACATTTACTCACATACATTCTCAAACATTCTCACTCACACTCACATACATAAACACACACTCACCCTCACTCACTCTCACACACACTCACACACTCACACTCTCACATACTCACATACACTTACACACACACTCACACTCAAACTCTCACACACACTCACACAGACTCACACACATTCACACTTGCACACAAACTCACAGACTCACACTCACACTCACACACACACGCTCACACACGCACACAATCATACTTACACACACTCACACACTCACATACTCACACACAGTCACACTCATACACACACTCATACTTACACACATTCACACTCACACACACACTCACACACTCACACATACTCACAAACACACTCACACTTACACTCTCTCACATACACACTCACACACACTCACACACACACTCTCGCACATACACACTCACACAAAAACACACACACTCACACTCACACACACACTATCACACACACTCTCACACACTCACTCACACTCAAAGATAAACTCACACACTCACACACACACTCACAAGCACACACACTCACACATGCACTCAAAGTTACACACACACTCACTCACACACACACTTACACACAGACACTCACACACACTCACACAGACATAGACACTCACAAACACATACACATGCTCACACACACAGACACACACAAACTCACACTCACACACTCACACACATGCACACACCCACGCACTCACACTCACACATACACTCACACTAACACACAGTAACACTCACACACACTCACACAGACTCATACACACACACTCACTCACACATGCACACACACACTTACTCACACATAAACTCACACACACTCACACTCACACACTCAGACTCACCCTCACACACACACTCACGCTCACACTCATTAAAACACACACACACTCACACACACACTCACACGCACTCTCACACTCGCACACACTCATACGTACACACACTCACACACTCACTCTCACTCACACACACTCACACTCACACACACACTCACTCTCACACACACTCACACCCAGACACACACACTCACACTCACACACACACTCACACTCACACACACACTCGCACACTCTCACACTCACACACCCTCACCCTCACACTCACACTCACACTCGCACACATACACACACTTACTCACATACACACTCAAACATTCTTACTCACACTCGCACACATAAACACACACTCACCCTCACTCACTCTCACACACACTCGCACACTCACACTCACATACTCACATACACTCACACACACACTCACACTCAAACTCTCACACACACTCACACAGACTCACACACATTCACACTCGCACACAAACTCACAGACTCACACTCACACACACACTCACACACACACACTCATACTTACACACACTCACGCACTCACTCTTACTCACACACAGTCACACTCATACACACACTCATACTCACACACACTCATGCACACTCACACTCACACACAGAGAGACACTCACACTCACAGACACACACACTTGCACGCACACTCACACACACATACTCACACTCACACTCACAGACACACACACTCGCACACACTCACACTTAAACATTCTCACTTACACTCACTCACTCTCACACACACACTCACACTCTCACATACTCACACACACTCACGCACACACTCACACTCAAACTCTCACACACACTCACACAGACTCACACTCATTCACACTCGCACACAAACTCACAGACTCACTCTCACACACACATTCACACACTCATACTTACACACACTCACACACTCACTCTCACTCACACACAGTCACAATCATACACACACTCATACTCACACACTTTCACACTCACACACATACTCACACTCACACACACTCACTCTCACACACACTCACACACAGACACACATACTCACACTCACACACACTCACACACACTCACAAACACACTCACACTCACACACACCCACACACTCACACACACACTCTCTCACATACACACTCACACACAGACACACACACTCACACTCACACACACACTAACACACACTTTCACACGCACACTCACACACACACTCTCTCACATACACTCTCACACACAGACACACACACTCACACTCACACAAACACTCACACACACACACTCTCACACACACACTCACACCCACTCTCACACTCACACTCACACACAGACACACACACTCACACACACTCACACATACACTCACACTCAAACTCACACTCACACTCACACAAACTCACATTCACACTCACACACCCTCCGACACACTCTCACACTCACACACCCTCACCCTCACACTCTCACTCACACACTCACTCACTCCCACACACACTAACACACTCACAAACACTCACAAACACACTCACACACACACACACACACGCACTCACATTTCACACTCACACTCTCACACACTCATACTTACACACACTCTCACACACACTCTCACTCACACACATTCACACTCACACACACACTCATACTCACAAACACATGTACTCACACAGACACTACCACACACACTCACACTCAATCAAACACAGACACTCAAACTCACACACTCTCACTGACACACACACACAGACACACACACTCTCACACACGCACACTCACACACACTCGCACACTCACACACACAGACACACACACACACTCACACACTCTCACATACTCACACACACTCACACACACACTTACACACTCACACTCTCACATACTCACACACACTAACACACACGCACACTCAAACTCTCACACACACACTCACACAGACTCACACACATTCACACTCGCAGACAAACTCACAGACTCACACACACTCACACTCTCACACACTCATCCCCACACACACTCACACACTCACTCTCACTCACACACAGTCACACTCACACACATACTCATACTCACACACATTCACACTCACACACATACTCACACTCACACACACACACTCACTCTCACACACACTCACACCCAGACACACACACTCACACTCACAGACACACTCACACTCACACACACACTCGCACAATCTCACACTCACACACCCCCACCCTCACACTCTCACTCACACACACTCACTCACTCTCACACACACTCACACACTCACACTCTCACATACTCACACACACTCACACACACACTCACGTACTTACACTCACACTCACACACACTCATGCACACTCATTCTCACACACACAGAAACACTCACACTCACAGACACACAGACTCACACACACACTCACACACAGACACATACTCACACTCACTCTCACACACACAGAGACACTCACACTCACAGACACACACACTCGCACACACACACACTTACTCACATACACACTCAAACATTCTTACTCACACACACACATAAACACACACTCACCCTCACTCACTCTCACACACACTGACACACTCACACTCACATCCTCACATACACTCACACACTAACTCACACTCAAACTCTCACACACACTCACACAGACTCACACACATTCACACTCGCACACAAACTCACAGAATCACACTCACACACACACTCACACACTCATACTTACACACACTCACACACTCACTCTTACTCACACACAGTCACACTCATACACACACTCATACTCACACACATTCACACTCACACACACATACTCACACTCACACACACACTCACACATACTCACAAACACACTCACACTTACACTCACCCACACACTCACACACACACTCTCTCACATACGCACTCACACACAGACACACACTCACACACTAACACACACACACTCACACACACACATTCACACACACACTCACACACACACTCTCTCACATACACACTCACACACAGAAACACACACACTCACACTCACACACACACTGACGCACACACACTCTCACACACACACTCACACACACTCTCACACTCACACTCACACATACAGACACACACACTCACACGCACACACACACACTCACACACACACCCACACTCACACACACACTCAAACTCACACTCACACTCACACAAACACACACTCACACACACTCTGACACACTCTCACACTCACACACCCTCACCCTCACACTCTCACTCACACACACTCACTCACTCTCACACACACACTCACACTCTCACACACTCATACTTACACACACTCTCACACTCACTCTCACTCACACACATTCACACTCATACACACACTCATACTCACACACATTCACACTCACACACACATACTCACACTCACACACACACTCACACATACTCACAAACACACTCACACTTACACTCACCCACACACTCACACACACACTCTCTCACATACGCACTCACACACAGACACACACTCACACACTAACACACACACACTCACACACACACATTCACACACACACTCACACACACACTCTCTCACATACACACTCACACACAGAAACACACACACTCACACTCACACACACACTGACGCACACACACTCTCACACACACACTCACACACACTCTCACACTCACACTCACACATACAGACACACACACTCACACGCACACACACACACTCACACACACACCCACACTCACACTCACACTCAAACTCTCACACACTCTCTCACACACACTCACACTCACACACACTCTCTCACATACACTCTCACACACAGACACGCACAGACACACACACACTCACACTCACTCACACACACATTCTCACTCACACACACATGCACGCACATACTCACACACACTCATGCACACTCACACTCACACACACAGAGACACTCACACTCACAGACACACACACTCGCACGCACACTCACACACACACATACTCACACTCACACACACAGACACTCACACTCACAGACACACACACTCGCACACACACACACTTACTCATACACACACTCAAACATTCTCACTCACACTCACTCACATAAACACACACTCACACTCACACACCCTCACTCACTCTCACACACACTCACACACTCACACTCTCACATACTCACACACACTCACACACACACTCACACTCACATACAGTCACACTCATACACACACTCATACTCACACACTTTCACACTCACACACACATACTCACACTCACACACACACTCACTCTCACACACACTCACACACAGACACACATACTCACACTCACACACACTCACACTCACACACACTCACAAACACACTCACACTTACACACACCCACACACTCACACACACTCTCTCACATACACATTCACACACAGACACACACACTCACACACACACACACTAACACACACTTTCACACACACACACACTCACACACACACTCTCTCACATACACTCTCACACACAGACACACACACACTCATACTCACACAAACACTCACACACACACACTCTCACACACACACTCACACCCACTCTCACACTCACACTCACACACACAGACACACATACTCACACTCACACACACACTCACACTCACACTCAAACTCACACTCACACTCACACAAACTCACATTCACACACACACCCTCCGACACACTCTCACACTCACACACCCTCACCCTCACACTCTCACTCACACATTCACTCACTCCCACACACACTCACACACTCACACTCTCACATACTCACACACACTCACACACACACTCACACTCAAACTCTCACACACACACTCACACAGACTCACACTCATTCACACTCGCACACAAACTCACAGACTCACTCTCACACACACACTCACACTCTCACACACTCATACTTACACACACTCACACACTCACTCTCACTCACACACAGTCACACTCATACACACACTAATACTCACACACTTTCACACTCACACACACATACTCACACTCACACACACACTCACTCTCACACACACTCACACTTACACACACCCACACACTCACACACAGACTCTCTCACATACACATTCACACACAGACACACTCACACACACACACACACACACACTAACACACACTTTCACATACACACACTCACACACACACTCTCTCACATACATTCTCACACACAGACACACACACACTCACACTCACACAAACACTTACACACACACACTCTCACACACACTCACACCCACTCTCACACTCACACTCACACACACAGACACACACACTCACACTCACACACACTCACAATCAAACTCACACTCACACTCACACAAACTCACATTCACACTCACACACCCTCCGACACACTCTCACACTCACACACCCTCACCCTCACACTCTCACTCACACACTCACTCACTCCCACACACACTCACACACTCACAAACTCACACACACTCACAAGCACACTCACACTCACACACACACGCACTCACCCTCACACTCATACTATCACATACACACTCACACTCACACACACACTCTCTCACATACACACTCACACACAGACACACACACTCACACTCACAAACACATGCACTCACACAGACACTCCCACACAAACTCACACTCAATCAAACACAGACACACAAACTCACACACACTCACTGACACACACACAGACACACACAGACACATACACACAAACACATCACACTCACACTCACACACACACTCTCACACACACACACTCACACACACACTCTCACACACACTCACACACACTCTCACACTCACACTCACAGACACACACCCTCACACTCTCACTCACACACACTCACTCACTCTCACACACACACTCACACTCTCACACACTCATACTTACACACACTCTCACACACACTCTCACTCACACACACACTCAAACTCACACTCACACTCACACAAACTCACACTCACACTCACACACACTCTGACACACCTTCACACTCACACACCCTCACCCTCACACTCTCACTCACACACACTCACTCACTCTCACACACACACTCACACTCTCACACACTCATACTTACACACACTCTCACACACACTCTCACTCACACACATTCACACTCACACACACACTCATACTCACACTCATTCACACTTACACCCACATATACTCACACTCACACACACAATCACACTCACACACACTCACACACAGACACACACGCCTACACTCACACACACACTCACACACTCACACACACTCACAAACACACTCACACTCACACACACATTCACACTCACACTCAATCTATCACACACACACTCACACTCACACACACACTCTCTCACGTACACACTCACACACAAACAAACACACTCACACTCACACACACACTCACACTCACACTATCACACACACATTCACACTCACACACACACTCACTCTCACTTACACATTCACACACAAACACACACACTCACACTCACACACACACTAACACACAGTCTCACACACACACTCGCTCTCACATACACACACACAGACACACACTCACACTCACACACACACTTTCACACACGCACACTCACACACACTCTCACACTCACACTCACACACACACAGACACACACACTCACACTCACACACACACTCACACTCACACACACACTCAAACTCACACTCACACTCACACAAATTCACACTCACACTCACACACACTCTGACACACTCTCACACTCACACACCCTCACCCTCACACTCTCACTCACACACACTCACTCACTCTCACACACACACTCACACACTCACACTCTCACACACTCACACTCTCACATACTCACACACAGTCACACACAAACACTCACACTCAATCTCTCACACACTCTCTCACACAGACTCACACACATTCACACTCACACACAAACACACAGACTCACACTCACACACTTACTCACACTCTCAAACACTCATACTTACACACACTCACACACAACCTCTCACTCACACACACTCACACTCACACACACACTCACACTCACACACATTCTCTCACATACACTCTCACACACAGACACACACACACTTACAGTCACACACACATTCACACACACACACTCACACACACTCACACCCACTCTCACACTCACACTCACACACACACAGACACACACTCTCACACTCACAAACACAAACTCACACTCACACACACACTCACACTCACACTCAAACTCTCACTCACACAAACTCACACTCACACTCACATACACTCCGACACACTCTCACACTCACACACCCTCACCCTCACACTCTCACTCACACACACTCACTCACTCTCACACACACACTCACACACTCACACTCTCACATACTCACACACACTCACACACACACACTCACACTCAAACTCTCACACACTCTCTCACACAGACTCACACACATTCACACTCGCACACAAACACACAGACTCACACTCACACACTTACTCACACTCTCACACACTCATACTTACACACACTCACACACTCCCTCTCACTCACACACAGTCACACTCACACACACACTCACACTCACCCACACTCTCTCACATACACTCTCACACACAGACACACACACACTCACAGTCACACTCACACACACTCACTTACACACAGACGCACACTCACACTGACACGCACAGACACACACACACTCACACTCACTCACACACACAGACACACACACACTCACACGCACACAAACACATCACACTCACACTCACACACACATTCTCACTCACACACACACGCACGCACATACTCACACACACGCATGCACACTCACACTCACACACACACAGACACTCACACTCACAGACACACACACTCACACGCACACTCACACACACACATACTCACACTCACACTCACACACACAGACACTCACACTCACAGACACACACACTCGCACACACACACACTTACTCATACACACACTCAAACTTTCTCACTCACATAAACACACACTCACACACCCTCACTCACTCTCACACACACACTCACACACTCACACTCTCACATACTCACACACACTCACACACACACTCACACTCAAACTCTCACACACACTCACACAGACTCACACTAATTCACACTCGCACACAAACTCACAGACACACTCTCACACACACTCACACACTCACACTCATACTTACACACACTCACACACTCACTCTTACTCACAAACAGTCACACTCATACACACACTCATACTCACACACATTCACACTCACACACACATACTCACACTCACACACACACTCACACATACTCACAAACACACTCACACTTACACTCACCCACACACTCACACACACACTCTCTCACATACGCATTCACACACAGACACACACTCACACACTAACACACACACACTCACACACACACATTCACACACACACTCACACACACTCTCTCACATACACACTCACACACAGAAACACACACACTCACACTCACACACACACTGACGCACACACACTCTCACACACACACACTCACACACACTCTCACACTCACACTCACACATACAGACACACACACTCACACGCACACACACACACTCACACACACACCCACACTCACACACACACTCAAACTCACACTCACACTCACACAAACACACACTCACACACACTCTGACACACTCTCACACTCACACACCCTCACCCTCACACTCTCACTCACACACACTCACTCACTCTCACACACACACTCACACTCTCACACACTCATACTTACACACACTCTCACACTCACTCTCACTCACACACATTCACACTCATACACACACTCATACTCACACACATTCACACTCACACACACATACTCACACTCACACACACACTCACACATACTCACAAACACACTCACACTTACACTCACCCACACACTCACACACACACTCTCTCACATACGCACTCACACACAGACACACACTCACACACTAACACACACACACTCACACACACACATTCACACACACACTCACACACACACTCTCTCACATACACACTCACACACAGAAACACACACACTCACACTCACACACACACTGACGCACACACACTCTCACACACACACTCACACACACTCTCACACTCACACTCACACATACAGACACACACACTCACACGCACACACACACACTCACACACACACCCACACTCACACTCACACTCAAACTCTCACACACTCTCTCACACACACTCACACTCACACACACTCTCTCACATACACTCTCACACACAGACACGCACAGACACACACACACTCACACTCACTCACACACACACGCACGCACATACTCACACACACTCATGCACACTCACACTCACACACACAGAGACACTCACACTCACAGACACACACACTCGCACGCACACTCACACACACACATACTCACACTCACACACACAGACACTCACACTCACAGACACACACACTCGCACACACACACACTTACTCATACACACACTCAAACATTCTCACTCACACTCACTCACATAAACACACACTCACACTCACACACCCTCACTCACTCTCACACACACTCACACACTCACACTCTCACATACTCACACACACTCACACACACACTCACACTCACATACAGTCACACTCATACACACACTCATACTCACACACTTTCACACTCACACACACATACTCACACTCACACACACACTCACTCTCACACACACTCACACACAGACGCACATACTCACACTCACACACACTCACACTCACACACACTCACAAACACACTCACACTTACACACACCCACACACTCACACACACTCTCTCACATACACATTCACACACAGACACACACACTCACACACACACACACTAACACACACTTTCACACACACACACTCACACACACACTCTCTCACATACACTCTCACACACAGACACACACACACTCATACTCACACAAACACTCACACACACACACTCTCACACACACACTCACACCCACTCTCACACTCACACTCACACACACAGACACACATACTCACACTCACACACACACTCACACTCACACTCAAACTCACACTCACACTCACACAAACTCACATTCACACACACACCCTCCGACACACTCTCACACTCACACACCCTCACCCTCACACTCTCACTCACACATTCACTCACTCCCACACACACTCACACACTCACACTCTCACATACTCACACACACTCACACACACACTCACACTCAAACTCTCACACACACACTCACACAGACTCACACTCATTCACACTCGCACACAAACTCACAGACTCACTCTCACACACACACTCACACTCTCACACACTCATACTTACACACACTCACACACTCACTCTCACTCACACACAGTCACACTCATACACACACTAATACTCACACACTTTCACACTCACACACACATACTCACACTCACACACACACTCACTCTCACACACACTCACACTTACACACACCCACACACTCACACACAGACTCTCTCACATACACATTCACACACAGACACACTCACACACACACACACACACACACTAACACACACTTTCACATACACACACTCACACACACACTCTCTCACATACATTCTCACACACAGACACACACACACTCACACTCACACAAACACTTACACACACACACTCTCACACACACTCACACCCACTCTCACACTCACACTCACACACACAGACACACACACTCACACTCACACACACTCACAATCAAACTCACACTCACACTCACACAAACTCACATTCACACTCACACACCCTCCGACACACTCTCACACTCACACACCCTCACCCTCACACTCTCACTCACACACTCACTCACTCCCACACACACTCACACACTCACAAACTCACACACACTCACAAGCACACTCACACTCACACACACACGCACTCACCCTCACACTCATACTATCACATACACACTCACACTCACACACACACTCTCTCACATACACACTCACACACAGACACACACACTCACACTCACAAACACATGCACTCACACAGACTCCCACACAAACTCACACTCAATCAAACACAGACACACAAACTCACACACACTCACTGACACACACACAGACACACACAGACACATACACACAAACACATCACACTCACACTCACACACACACTCTCACACACACACACTCACACACACACTCTCACACACACTCACACACACTCTCACACTCACACTCACAGACACACACCCTCACACTCTCACTCACACACACTCACTCACTCTCACACACACACTCACACTCTCACACACTCATACTTACACACACTCTCACACACACTCTCACTCACACACACACTCAAACTCACACTCACACTCACACAAACTCACACTCACACTCACACACACTCTGACACACCTTCACACTCACACACCCTCACCCTCACACTCTCACTCACACACACTCACTCACTCTCACACACACACTCACACTCTCACACACTCATACTTACACACACTCTCACACACACTCTCACTCACACACATTCACACTCACACACACACTCATACTCACACTCATTCACACTTACACCCACATATACTCACACTCACACACACAATCACACTCACACACACTCACACACAGACACACACGCCTACACTCACACACACACTCACACACTCACACACACTCACAAACACACTCACACTCACACACACAATCACACTCACACTCAATCTATCACACACACACTCACACTCACACACACACTCTCTCACGTACACACTCACACACAAACAAACACACTCACACTCACACACACACTCACACTCACACTATCACACACACATTCACACTCACACACACACTCACTCTCACTTACACATTCACACACAAACACACACACTCACACTCACACACACACTAACACACAGTCTCACACACACACTCGCTTTCACATACACACACACAGACACACACTCACACTCACACACACACTTTCACACACGCACACTCACACACACTCTCACACTCACACTCACACACACACAGACACACACACTCACACTCACACACACACTCACACTCACACACACACTCAAACTCACACTCACACTCACACAAATTCACACTCACACTCACACACACTCTGACACACTCTCACACTCACACACCCTCACCCTCACACTCACACTCACACAAATTCACACTCACACTCACACACACACTCACACACTCACACTCTCACACACTCACACTCTCACATACTCACACACAGTCACACACACACACTCACACTCAATCTCTCACACACTCTCTCACACAGACTCACACACATTCACACTCACACACAAACACACAGACTCACACTCACACACTTACTCACACTCTCAAACACTCATACTTACACACACTCACACACAACCTCTCACTCACACACACTCACACTCACACACACACTCACACTCACACACATTCTCTCACATACACTCTCACACACAGACACACACACACTCACAGTCACACACACATTCACACACACACACTCACACACACTCACACCCACTCTCACACTCACACTCACACACACACAGACACACACTCTCACACTCACAAACACAAACTCACACTCACACACACACTCACACTCACACTCAAACTCTCACTCACACAAACTCACACTCACACTCACATACACTCCGACACACTCTCACACTCACACACCCTCACCCTCACACTCTCACTCACACACACTCACTCACTCTCACACACACACTCACACTCTCACATACTCACACACACTCACACACACACACTCACACTCAAACTCTCACACACTCTCTCACACAGACTCACACACATTCACACTCGCACACAAACACACAGACTCACACTCACACACTTACTCACACTCTCACACACTCATACTTACACACACTCACACACTCCCTCTCACTCACACACAGTCACACTCACACACACACTCACACTCACCCACACTCTCTCACATACACTCTCACACACAGACACACACACACACTCACAGTCACACTCACACACACTCACTTACACACAGACACACACTCACACTGACACGCACAGACACACACACACTCACACTCACTCACACACACAGACACACACACACTCACACGCACACAAACACATCACACTCACACTCACACACACATTCTCACTCACACACACACGCACGCACATACTCACACACACGCATGCACACTCACACTCACACACACAGAGACACTCACACTCACAGACACACACACTCACACGCACACTCACACACACACATACTCACACTCACACTCACACACACAG
>NC_092760.1:5710259-5737759 GCF_047496795.1 Chiloscyllium punctatum | reverse complement strand
TCTCACACTCACACACGCTCACCCTCACACTCTCACTCATACACACTCACCCACCCTCACACACACACTCACAATCTCACGTACTCACACACACTCACACACACACTCACACTCAAACTCTCACACACACACTCACACAGACTCACACATATTCACACTCGCACACACACTCACAGACTCACACTCACACACACACTCACACTCTCACACACTCATACTTACACACACTCACACACTCACTCTCATTCACACACAGTCACACTCACACACACACTCATACACACATTCACACTCACACACACATACTCACAAACACACACACACTCACACACTCACACACAGACACACACGCCTACACTCACACGCACACTCACACACTCACACACGCTCACAAACACACTCACACACACACGCACTCACACTCACACTCATACTATCACATACACACTCACACGCACAAACACACTCTCTCACATGCACACTCACACACAGACACACACACTCACACTCACACACACACGAACACACACACTCTCACACACACACACTCACACACACACTCTCTCACATACACACTCACACACAGACACACACACTCACACTCGCACTCACACACACACACACTCACACACACGCACACTCACACACAGTCTCACACTCACACTCACACACACAGACACACACACTCACACTCACACACACTCACACTCACACACACACTCACACACACTCCGACACACTCTCACACTCACACACCCTCACCCTCACACTCTCACTCACACACACTCACCCACTCTCACACACACACTCACACACTCACACTCTTACATACTCACACACACTCACGCACACTCACACTCTAAGTCTCACACACACACTCACACAGACTCACACACATTCACACTCGCACACAAATTCACAGACTCACACTCACACACACACTCACACTCTCACACACTCATACTTACACACACTCACTCTCACTCACACACAGTCACACACACACACGCTCACACTCACACTCACACACACACTCGCACACTCACACAAACTCACAAACACATTCAACTTACACACACTCACACACTAACACACACACTCTCTCACATACACACTCACACACAGACACTCGCACTCACACACACACTAACACACACACACTCTCTCACATATACACTCACACACAGACACACACACACTCACACTCTCACACACACACTCAAACTCACACTCACACAAATTCACACTCACACTCACACACACTCCGACACTCTCTCACACTCACACATCCTCACCCTCTCACTCTCAATCACACACACTCACTCACTCTCACACACACTCACACACTCAAACTCTCACATACTCACACACACTCACACACACGCTCACACTCAAACTCTCACACACACTCACACAGACTCACACACACTCACACTCGCACACAAACTCACAGACTCACACTCACACACACACTGACACTCTCACAAACTCATACTTACCCACACTCACACACTCACTCTCACTCACACACAGTCACACTCACACATACACTCATACTCACACACATTCACACACACACACATACTCACACTCACACACACACTCACTCACACACACACTCACTCACACACACACACACAGACACACACTCACACACTCACACACACTCACAAACACACAAACACATCACACTCACACTCACACACACATTCTCACTCACACACACGCACATACTCACACTCACACTCACACATACTCATGCACATTCATTCTCACACACACAGAGACACTCACACTCACAGATACACACACTCGCACACACACTCACACACACTCATGCACATACTCACACTCACACTCATACACACAGAGACACTCACACTCACAGACACACACACTCGCACACACACACATTTACTCACATACATTCTCAAACATTCTCACTCACACTCACATACATAAACACACACTCACCCTCACTCACTCTCACACACACTCACACACTCACACTCTCACATACTCACATACACTTACACACACACTCACACTCAAACTCTCACACACACTCACACAGACTCACACACATTCACACTTGCACACAAACTCACAGACTCACACTCACACTCACACACACACGCTCACACACTCACACAATCATACTTACACACACTCACACACTCACTCTTACTCACACACAGTCACACTCATACACACACTCATACTTACACACATTCACACTCACACACACACTCACACACTCACACATACTCACAAACACACTCACACTTACACTCTCTCACATACACACTCACACACACTCACACACACACTCTCGCACATACACACTCACACAAAAACACACACACTCACACTCACACACACACTATCACACACACTCTCACACACTCACTCACACTCAAAGATAAACTCACACACTCACACACACACTCACAAGCACACACACTCACACATGCACTCAAAGTTACACACACACTCACTCACACACACACTTACACACAGACACTCACACACACTCACACAGACATAGACACTCACAAACACATACACATGCTCACACACACAGACACACACAAACTCACACTCACACACTCACACACATGCACACACCCACGCACTCACACTCACACATACACTCACACTAACACACAGTAACACTCACACACACTCACACAGACTCATACACACACACTCACTCACACATGCACACACACACTTACTCACACATAAACTCACACACACTCACACTCACACACTCAGACTCACCCTCACACACACACTCACGCTCACACTCATTAAAACACACACACACTCACACACACACTCACACGCACTCTCACACTCGCACACACTCATACGTACACACACTCACACACTCACTCTCACTCACACACACTCACACTCACACACACACTCACTCTCACACACACTCACACCCAGACACACACACTCACACTCACACACACACTCACACTCACACACACTCGCACACTCTCACACTCACACACCCTCACCCTCACACTCACACTCACACACACACACTCGCACACATACACACACTTACTCACATACACACTCAAACATTCTTACTCACACTCACACACATAAACACACACTCACCCTCACTCACTCTCACACACACTCGCACACTCACACTCACATACTCACATACACTCACACACACACTCACACTCAAACTCTCACACACACTCACACAGACTCACACACATTCACACTCGCACACAAACTCACAGACTCACACTCACACACACACTCACACACTCACACACTCATACTTACACACACTCACACACTCACTCTTACTCACACACAGTCACACTCATACACACACTCATACTCACACACACTCATGCACACTCACACTCACACACAGAGAGACACTCACACTCACAGACACACACACTTGCACGCACACTCACACACACATACTCACACTCACACTCACACTCACACACACACACACAGACACTCACACTCACAGACACACACACTCGCACACACTCACACTTAAACATTCTCACTTACACTCACTCACTCTCACACACACACTCACACTCTCACATACTCACACACACTCACGCACACACTCACACTCAAACTCTCACACACACTCACACAGACTCACACTCATTCACACTCGCACACAAACTCACAGACTCACTCTCACACACACATTCACACACTCATACTTACACACACTCACACACTCACTCTCACTCACACACAGTCATAATCATACACACACTCATACTCACACACTTTCACACTCACACACATACTCACACTCACACACACTCACTCTCACACACACTCACACACAGACACACATACTCACACTCACACACACTCACACACACTCACAAACACACTCACACTCACACACACCCACACACTCACACACACACTCTCTCACATACACACTCACACACAGACACACACACTCACACTCACACACACACTAACACACACTTTCACACGCACACTCACACACACACTCTCTCACATACACTCTCACACACAGACACACACACTCACACTCACACAAACACTCACACACACACACTCTCACACACACACTCACACCCACTCTCACACTCACACTCACACACAGACACACACACTCACACTCACACACACTCACACATACACTCACACTCAAACTCACACTCACACTCACACAAACTCACATTCACACTCACACACCCTCCGACACACTCTCACACTCACACACCCTCACCCTCACACTCTCACTCACACACTCACTCACTCCCACACACACTAACACACTCACAAACACTCACAAACACACTCACACACACAGACACACACACTCACACTCACAAACACATGTACTCACACAGACACTACCACACACACTCACACTCAATCAAACACAGACACTCAAACTCACACACTCTCACTGACACACACACACAGACACACACACTCTCACACACGCACACTCACACACACTCGCACACTCACACACACAGACACACACACACACTCACACACTCTCACATACTCACACACACTCACACACTTACACACTCACACTCTCACATACTCACACACACTAACACACACTCACACTCAAACTCTCACACACACACTCACACAGACTCACACACATTCACACTCGCACACAAACTCACAGACTCACACACACTCACACTCTCACACACTCATCCCTACACACACTCACACACTCACTCTCACTCACACACAGTCACACTCACACACACTCATACTCACACACATTCACACTCACACACACATGCTCACACTCACACACACTCTCACACACACACTCACACACACACTCTCTCACATACACACACACAGACACACACACACACTCACACACTCACTCTAACTCACACACATTCACACTCACACACACCCACACACTCACACACACACTCTCTCACATACACACTCACACACAGACACACACACTCACACTCACACACACACTAACACACACTTTCACACGCATACTCACACACACACTCTCTCACATACACTCTCACACACAGACACACACACTCACACTCACACAAACACTCACACACACACACTCTCACACACACACTCACACCCACTCTCACACTCACACTCACACACAGACACACACACTCACACTCACACACACTCACACATACACTCACACTCAAACTCACACTCACACAAACTCACATTCACACTCACACACCCTCCGACACACTCTCACACTCACACACCCTCACCCTCACACTCTCACTCACACACTCACTCACTCCCACACACACTAACACACTCACAAACACTCACAAACACACTCACACACACACACACACACGCACTCACATTTCACACTCATACTATCACATACACACTCACACTCACACACACACTCTCTCACATACACACTCACACACAGACACACAAACTCACACTCACAAACACATGTACTCACACAGACACTACCACACACACTCACACTCAATCAAACACAGACACTCAAACTCACACACTCTCACTGACACACACACATAGACACACACACTCTCACACACGCACACTCACACACACTCGCACACTCACACACACAGACACACACACACACTCACACACTCTCACATACTCACACACACTCACACACTTACACACTCACACTCTCACATACTCACACACACTAACACACACTCACACTCAAACTCTCACACACACACTCACACAGACTCACACACATTCACACTCGCACACAAACTCACAGACTCACACACACTCACACTCTCACACACTCATCCCTACACACACTCACACACTCACTCTCACTCACACACAGTCACACTCACACACACTCATACTCACACACATTCACACTCACACACACATGCTCACACTCACACACACTCTCACACACACACTCACACACACACTCTCTCACATACACACACACACAGACACACACACACTCACACTCACACACTCACTCTAACTCACACACATTCACACTCACACACATACTCATACTCACACACATTCACACTCACACACATACTCACACTCACACACACACACTCACTCTCACACACACTCACACCCAGACACACACACTCACACTCACAGACACACTCACACTCACACACACACTCGCACAATCTCACACTCACACACCCTCACCCTCACACTCTCACTCACACACACTCACTCACTCTCACACACACTCACACACTCACACTCTCACATACTCACACACACTCACACACACACTCACGTACTTACACTCACACTCACACACACTCATGCACACTCATTCTCACACACACAGTAACACTCACACTCACAGACACACACACTCGCACACACACTCACACACACACACATACTCACACTCACTCTCACACACACAGAGACACTCACACTCACAGACACACACACTCGCACACACACACACTTACTCACATACACACTCAAACATTCTTACTCACACTCACACACATAAACACACACTCACCCTCACTCACTCTCACACACACTGACACACTCACACTCACATCCTCACATACACTCACACACTAACTCACACTCAAACTCTCACACACACTCACACAGACTCACACACATTCACACTCGCACACAAACTCACAGAATCACACTCACACACACACTCACACACTCATACTTACACACACTCACACACTCACTCTTACTCACACACAGTCACACTCATACACACACTCATACTCACACACATTCACACTCACACACACATACTCACACTCACACACACACTCACACATACTCACAAACACACTCACACTTACACTCACCCACACACTCACACACACACTCTCTCACATACGCACTCACACACAGACACACACTCACACACTAACACACACACACTCACACACACACATTCACACACACACATTCACACACACACTCACACACACACTCTCTCACATACACACTCACACACAGAAACACACACACTCACACTCTCACACACACACTGACGCACACACACTCTCACACTCACACTCACACATACAGACACACACACTCACACGCACACACACACACTCACACACACACCCACACTCACACACACACTCAAACTCACACTCACACTCACACAAACACACACTCACACACACTCTGACACACTCTCACACTCACACACCCTCACCCTCACACTCTCACTCACACACACTCACTCACTCTCACACACACACTCACACTCTCACACACTCATACTTACACACACTCTCACACTCACTCTCACTCACACACATTCACACTCACACACACACTCATACTCACACTCATTCACACTTACACACACATACTCACACTCACACACACTCACACACAGACACACACGCCTACACTCACACACACACTCACACACTCACACACACTCACAAACACACTCACACTCACACACACACATTCACACTCACACTCAATCTATCACACACACACTCACACTCACACACACACTCACACACACACTCACACACACACTCTCTCACATACACACTCAGACACAAACACACACACTCACACTCACATACACACTAACACACAGCCTCTCACACACACTCTCTCTCACATACACACACACAGACACACACTCACACTCACACTCACACACACACTCTCACACACGCACACTCACACAGACTCTCACAACTCACACTCACACACATACAGACACACACACTCACACTCACACACACACTCACTCACACACACACACTCAAACTCACACTCACAATCACACAAATTCACACTCACACTCACACACACTCCGACACACTCTCACACTCACACACCCTCACCCTCACACTCTCACTCACACACGCTCACTCACTCTCACACACACACTCACACACTCACACTCTCACATACTCACACACACTCACACACACACACACACTCACACTCAAACTCTCACACACTCTCTCACACAGACTCACACACATTCACACTCGCACACAAACACACAGACTCACACTCACGCACACACTCACACTCACACACACTCATACTAACACACACTCACACACTCCCTCTCACTCACACACAGTCACACTCACACACACACTCACACTCACACACACTCTCTCACATACACTCTCACACACAGACACACACACACTCACAGTCACACACACATTCACACACACACACTCTCACACACACTCACACCCACTCACACTCACACTCACACACACACAGACACACACACTCACACTCACACACACACACTCACACTCACACACACACTCACACTCACACTCAAACTCTCACTCACACAAACTCACACTCACACTCACATACACTCCGACACACTCTCACACTCACACACGCTCACCCTCACACTCTCACTCATACACACTCACCCACCCTCACACACACACTCACAATCTCACGTACTCACACACACACTCACACTCAAACTCTCACACACACACTCACACAGACTCACACATATTCACACTCGCACACACACTCACAGACTCACACTCACACACACACTCACACTCTCACACACTCATACTTACACACACTCACACACTCACTCTCATTCACACACAGTCACACTCACACACACACTCATACACACATTCACACTCACACACACATACTCACAAACACACACACACTCACACACTCACACACAGACACACACGCCTACACTCACACGCACACTCACACACTCACACACGCTCACAAACACACTCACACACACACGCACTCACACTCACACGCACAAACACACTCTCTCACATGCACACTCACACACAGACACACACACTCACACTCACACACACACGAACACACACACTCTCACACACACACACTCACACACACACTCTCTCACATACACACTCACACACAGACACACACACTCACACTCGCACTCACTCACACACACACTCACACACACGCACACTCACACACAGTCTCACACTCACACTCACACACACAGACACACACACTCACACTCACACACACTCACACTCACACACACACTCACACACACTCCGACACACTCTCACACTCACACACCCTCACCCTCACACTCTCACTCACACACACTCACCCACTCTCACACACACACTCACACACTCACACTCTTACATACTCACACACACTCACGCACACTCACACTCTAAGTCTCACACACACACTCACACAGACTCACACACATTCACACTCGCACACAAATTCACAGACTCACACTCACACACACACTCACACTCTCACACACTCATACTTACACACAATCACTCTCACTCACACACAGTCACACACACACACGCTCACACTCACACTCACACACACACTCGCACACTCACACAAACTCACAAACACATTCAACTTACACACACTCACACACTAACACACACACTCTCTCACATACACACTCACACACAGACACTCGCACTCACACACACACTAACACACACACACTCTCACACACACACTCTCTCACATATACACTCACACACAGACACACACACACTCACACTCTCACACACACACTCAAACTCACACTCACACAAATTCACACTCACACTCACACACACTCCGACACTCTCTCACACTCACACATCCTCACCCTCTCACTCTCAATCACACACACTCACTCACTCTCACACACACTCACACACTCAAACTCTCACATACTCACACACATTCACACACACGCTCACACTCAAACTCTCACACACACTCACACAGACTCACACACACTCACACTCGCACACAAACTCACAGACTCACACTCACACACACACTGACACTCTCACAAACTCATACTTACCCACACTCACACACTCACTCTCACTCACACACAGTCACACTCACACATACACTCATACTCACACACATTCACACACACACACATACTCACACTCACACACACACTCACTCACACACACACACACAGACACACACTCACACACTCACACACACTCACAAACACACAAACACATCACACTCACACTCACACACACATTCTCACTCACACACACGCACATACTCACACTCACACATACTCATGCACATTCATTCTCACACACACAGAGACACTCACACTCACAGATACACACACTCGCACACACACTCACACACACTCATGCACATACTCACACTCACACTCATACACACAGAGACACTCACACTCACAGACACACACACTCGCACACACACACATTTACTCACATACATTCTCAAACATTCTCACTCACACTCACATACATAAACACACACTCACCCTCACTCACTCTCACACACACTCACACACTCACACTCTCACATACTCACATACACTTACACACACACTCACACTCAAACTCTCACACACACTCACACAGACTCACACACATTCACACTTGCACACAAACTCACAGACTCACACTCACACTCACACACACACGCTCACACACTCATACAATCATACTTACACACACTCACACACTCACATACTCACACACAGTCACACTCATACACACACTCATACTTACACACATTCACACTCACACACACACTCACACACTCACACATACTCACAAACACACTCACACTTACACTCTCTCACATACACACTCACACACACTCACACACACACTCTCGCACATACACACTCACACAAAAACACACACACTCACACTCACACACACACTATCACACACACTCTCACACACTCACTCACACTCAAAGATAAACTCACACACTCACACACACACTCACAAGCACACACACTCACACATGCACTCAAAGTTACACACACACTCACTCACACACACACTTACACACAGACACTCACACACACTCACACAGACATAGACACTCACAAACACATACACATGCTCACACACACAGACACACACAAACTCACACTCACACACTCACACACATGCACACACCCACGCACTCACACTCACACATACACTCACACTAACACACAGTAACACTCACACACACTCACACAGACTCATACACACACACTCACTCACACATGCACACACACACTTACTCACACATAAACTCACACACACTCACACTCACACACTCAGACTCACCCTCACACACACACTCACGCTCACACTCATTAAAACACACACACACTCACACACACACTCACACGCACTCTCACACTCGCACACACTCATACGTACACACACTCACACACTCACTCTCACTCACACACACTCACACTCACACACACACTCACTCTCACACACACTCACACCCAGACACACACACTCACACTCACACACACACTCACACTCACACACACACTCGCACACTCTCACACTCACACACCCTCACCCTCACACTCACACTCACACTCGCACACATACACACACTTACTCACATACACACTCAAACATTCTTACTCACACTCGCACACATAAACACACACTCACCCTCACTCACTCTCACACACACTCGCACACTCACACTCACATACTCACATACACTCACACACACACTCACACTCAAACTCTCACACACACTCACACAGACTCACACACATTCACACTCGCACACAAACTCACAGACTCACACTCACACACACACTCACACACTCACACACTCATACTTACACACACTCACGCACTCACTCTTACTCACACACAGTCACACTCATACACACACTCATACTCACACACACTCATGCACACTCACACTCACACACAGAGAGACACTCACACTCACAGACACACACACTTGCACGCACACTCACACACACATACTCACACTCACACTCACAGACACACACACTCGCACACACTCACACTTAAACATTCTCACTTACACTCACTCACTCTCACACACACACTCACACTCTCACATACTCACACACACTCACGCACACACTCACACTCAAACTCTCACACACACTCACACAGACTCACACTCATTCACACTCGCACACAAACTCACAGACTCACTCTCACACACACATTCACACACTCATACTTACACACACTCACACACTCACTCTCACTCACACACAGTCACAATCATACACACACTCATACTCACACACTTTCACACTCACACAGATACTCACACTCACACACACTCACTCTCACACACACTCACACACAGACACACATACTCACACTCACACACACTCACACACACTCACAAACACACTCACACTCACACACACCCACACACTCACACACACACTCTCTCACATACACACTCACACACAGACACACACACTCACACTCACACACACACTAACACACACTTTCACACGCACACTCACACACACACTCTCTCACATACACTCTCACACACAGACACACACACTCACACTCACACAAACACTCACACACACACACTCTCACACACACACTCACACCCACTCTCACACTCACACTCACACACAGACACACACACTCACACACACTCACACACTCACTCTCACTCACACACAGTCACACTCATACACACACTAATACTCACACACTTTCACACTCACACACACATACTCACACTCACACACACACTCACTCTCACACACACTCACACTTACACACACCCACACACTCACACACAGACTCTCTCACATACACATTCACACACAGACACACTCACACACACACACACACTAACACACACTTTCACATACACACACTCACACACACACTCTCTCACATACATTCTCACACACAGACACACACACACTCACACTCACACAAACACTTACACACACACACTCTCACACACACTCACACCCACTCTCACACTCACACTCACACACACAGACACACACACTCACACTCACACACACTCACAATCAAACTCACACTCACACTCACACAAACTCACATTCACACTCACACACCCTCCGACACACTCTCACACTCACACACCCTCACCCTCACACTCTCACTCACACACTCACTCACTCCCACACACACTCACACACTCACAAACTCACACACACTCACAAGCACACTCACACTCACACACACACGCACTCACCCTCACACTCATACTATCACATACACACTCACACTCACACACACACTCTCTCACATACACACTCACACACAGACACACACACTCACACTCACAAACACATGCACTCACACAGACACTCCCACACAAACTCACACTCAATCAAACACAGACACACAAACTCACACACACTCACTGACACACACACAGACACACACAGACACATACACACAAACACATCACACTCACACTCACACACACACTCTCACACACACACACTCACACACACACTCTCACACACACTCACACACACTCTCACACTCACACTCACAGACACACACCCTCACACTCTCACTCACACACACTCACTCACTCTCACACACACACTCACACTCTCACACACTCATACTTACACACACTCTCACACACACTCTCACTCACACACACACTCAAACTCACACTCACACTCACACAAACTCACACTCACACTCACACACACTCTGACACACCTTCACACTCACACACCCTCACCCTCACACTCTCACTCACACACACTCACTCACTCTCACACACACACTCACACTCTCACACACTCATACTTACACACACTCTCACACACACTCTCACTCACACACATTCACACTCACACACACACTCATACTCACACTCATTCACACTTACACCCACATATACTCACACTCACACACACAATCACACTCACACACACTCACACACAGACACACACGCCTACACTCACACACACACTCACACACTCACACACACTCACAAACACACTCACACTCACACACACATTCACACTCACACTCAATCTATCACACACACACTCACACTCATACACACACTCTCTCACGTACACACTCACACACAAACAAACACACTCACACTCACACACACACTCACACTCACACTATCACACACACATTCACACTCACACACACACTCACTCTCACTTACACATTCACACACAAACACACACACTCACACTCACACACACACTAACACACAGTCTCACACACACACTCGCTCTCACATACACACACACAGACACACACTCACACTCACACACACACTTTCACACACGCACACTCACACACACTCTCACACTCACACTCACACACACACAGACACACACACTCACACTCACACACACTCTCACACTCACACACACACTCAAACTCACACTCACACTCACACAAATTCACACTCACACTCACACACACTCTGACACACTCTCACACTCACACACCCTCACCCTCACACTCTCACTCACACACACTCACTCACTCTCACACACACACTCACACACTCACACTCTCACACACTCACACTCTCACATACTCACACACAGTCACACACACACACTCACACTCAATCTCTCACACACTCTCTCACACAGACTCACACACATTCACACTCACACACAAACACACAGACTCACACTCACACACTTACTCACACTCTCAAACACTCATACTTACACACACTCACACACAACCTCTCACTCACACACACTCACACTCACACACACACTCACACTCACACACATTCTCTCACATACACTCTCACACACAGACACACACACACTCACAGTCACACACACATTCACACACACACACTCACACACACTCACACCCACTCTCACACTCACACTCACACACACACAGACACACACTCTCACACTCACAAACACAAACTCACACTCACACACACACTCACACTCACACTCAAACTCTCACTCACACAAACTCACACTCACACTCACATACACTCCGACACACTCTCACACTCACACACCCTCACCCTCACACTCTCACTCACACACTCACTCACTCCCACACACACTAACACACTCACAAACACTCACAAACACACTCACACACACACACACACGCACTCACATTTCACACTCATACTATCACATACACACTCACACTCACACACACACTCTCTCACATACACACTCACACACAGACACACACACTCACACTCACAAACACATGTACTCACACAGACACTACCACACACACTCACACTCAATCAAACACAGACACTCAAACTCACACACTCTCACTGACACACACACACAGACACACACACTCTCACACACGCACACTCACACACACTCGCACACTCACACACACAGACACACACACACACTCACACACTCTCACATACTCACACACACTCACACACACACTTACACACTCACACTCTCACATACTCACACACACTAACACACACGCACACTCAAACTCTCACACACACACTCACACAGACTCACACACATTCACACTCGCAGACAAACTCACAGACTCACACACACTCACACTCTCACACACTCATCCCTACACACACTCACACACTCACTCTCACTCACACACAGTCACACTCACACACATACTCATACTCACACACATTCACACTCACACACATACTCACACTCACACACACACACTCACTCTCACACACACTCACACCCAGACACACACACTCACACTCACAGACACACTCACACTCACACACACACTCGCACAATCTCACACTCACACACCCCCACCCTCACACTCTCACTCACACACACTCACTCACTCTCACACACACTCACACACTCACACTCTCACATACTCACACACACTCACACACACACTCACGTACTTACACTCACACTCACACACACTCATGCACACTCATTCTCACACACACAGAAACACTCACACTCACAGACACACAGACTCACACACACACTCACACACACACACACACTCACACTCAAACTCTCACACACTCTCTCACACAGACTCACACACATTCACACTCGCACACAAACACACAGACTCACACTCACGCACACACTCACACTCACACACACTCATACTAACACACACTCACACACTCCCTCTCACTCACACACAGTCACACTCACACACACACTCACACTCACACACACTCTCTCACATACACTCTCACACACAGACACACACACACTCACAGTCACACACACATTCACACACACACACTCTCACACACACTCACACCCACTCACACTCACACTCACACACACACAGACACACACACTCACACTCACACACACACACTCACACTCACACACACACTCACACTCACACTCAAACTCTCACTCACACAAACTCACACTCACACTCACATACACTCCGACACACTCTCACACTCACACACGCTCACCCTCACACTCTCACTCATACACACTCACCCACCCTCACACACACACTCACAATCTCACGTACTCACACACACACTCACACTCAAACTCTCACACACACACTCACACAGACTCACACATATTCACACTCGCACACACACTCACAGACTCACACTCACACACACACTCACACTCTCACACACTCATACTTACACACACTCACACACTCACTCTCATTCACACACAGTCACACTCACACACACACTCATACACACATTCACACTCACACACACATACTCACAAACACACACACACTCACACACTCACACACAGACACACACGCCTACACTCACACGCACACTCACACACTCACACACGCTCACAAACACACTCACACACACACGCACTCACACTCACACGCACAAACACACTCTCTCACATGCACACTCACACACAGACACACACACTCACACTCACACACACACGAACACACACACTCTCACACACACACACTCACACACACACTCTCTCACATACACACTCACACACAGACACACACACTCACACTCGCACTCACTCACACACACACTCACACACACGCACACTCACACACAGTCTCACACTCACACTCACACACACAGACACACACACTCACACTCACACACACTCACACTCACACACACACTCACACACACTCCGACACACTCTCACACTCACACACCCTCACCCTCACACTCTCACTCACACACACTCACCCACTCTCACACACACACTCACACACTCACACTCTTACATACTCACACACACTCACGCACACTCACACTCTAAGTCTCACACACACACTCACACAGACTCACACACATTCACACTCGCACACAAATTCACAGACTCACACTCACACACACACTCACACTCTCACACACTCATACTTACACACAATCACTCTCACTCACACACAGTCACACACACACACGCTCACACTCACACTCACACACACACTCGCACACTCACACAAACTCACAAACACATTCAACTTACACACACTCACACACTAACACACACACTCTCTCACATACACACTCACACACAGACACTCGCACTCACACACACACTAACACACACACACTCTCACACACACACTCTCTCACATATACACTCACACACAGACACACACACACTCACACTCTCACACACACACTCAAACTCACACTCACACAAATTCACACTCACACTCACACACACTCCGACACTCTCTCACACTCACACATCCTCACCCTCTCACTCTCAATCACACACACTCACTCACTCTCACACACACTCACACACTCAAACTCTCACATACTCACACACATTCACACACACGCTCACACTCAAACTCTCACACACACTCACACAGACTCACACACACTCACACTCGCACACAAACTCACAGACTCACACTCACACACACACTGACACTCTCACAAACTCATACTTACCCACACTCACACACTCACTCTCACTCACACACAGTCACACTCACACATACACTCATACTCACACACATTCACACACACACACATACTCACACTCACACACACACTCACTCACACACACACACACGGACACACACTCACACACACTCACAAACACACAAACACATCACACTCACACTCACACACACATTCTCACTCACACACACGCACATACTCACACTCACACATACTCATGCACATTCATTCTCACACACACAGAGACACTCACACTCACAGATACACACACTCGCACACACACTCACACACACTCATGCACATACTCACACTCACACTCATACACACAGAGACACTCACACTCACAGACACACACACTCGCACACACACACATTTACTCACATACATTCTCAAACATTCTCACTCACACTCACATACATAAACACACACTCACCCTCACTCACTCTCACACACACTCACACACTCACACTCTCACATACTCACATACACTTACACACACACTCACACTCAAACTCTCACACACACTCACACAGACTCACACACATTCACACTTGCACACAAACTCACAGACTCACACTCACACTCACACACACACGCTCACACACTCACACAATCATACTTACACACACTCACACACTCACATACTCACACACAGTCACACTCATACACACACTCATACTTACACACATTCACACTCACACACACACTCACACATACTCACAAACACACTCACACTTACACTCTCTCACATACACACTCACACACACTCACACACACACTCTCGCACATACACACTCACACAAAAACACACACACTCACACTCACACACACACTATCACACACACTCTCACACACTCACTCACACTCAAAGATAAACTCACACACTCACACACACACTCACAAGCACACACACTCACACATGCACTCAAAGTTACACACACACTCACTCACACACACACTTACACACAGACACTCACACACACTCACACAGACATAGACACTCACAAACACATACACATGCTCACACACACAGACACACACAAACTCACACTCACACACTCACACACATGCACACACCCACGCACTCACACTCACACATACACTCACACTAACACACAGTAACACTCACACACACTCACACAGACTCATACACACACACTCACTCACACATGCACACACACACTTACTCACACATAAACTCACACACACTCACACTCACACACTCAGACTCACCCTCACACACACACTCACGCTCACACTCATTAAAACACACACACACTCACACACACACTCACACGCACTCTCACACTCGCACACACTCATACGTACACACACTCACACACTCACTCTCACTCACACACACTCACACTCACACACACACTCACTCTCACACACACTCACACCCAGACACACACACTCACACTCACACACACACTCACACTCACACACACACTCGCACACTCTCACACTCACACACCCTCACCCTCACACTCACACTCACACTCGCACACATACACACACTTACTCACATACACACTCAAACATTCTTACTCACACTCGCACACATAAACACACACTCACCCTCACTCACTCTCACACACACTCGCACACTCACACTCACATACTCACATACACTCACACACACACTCACACTCAAACTCTCACACACACTCACACAGACTCACACACATTCACACTCGCACACAAACTCACAGACTCACACTCACACACACACTCACACACTCACACACTCATACTTACACACACTCACGCACTCACTCTTACTCACACACAGTCACACTCATACACACACTCATACTCACACACACTCATGCACACTCACACTCACACACAGAGAGACATTCACACTCACAGACACACACACTTGCACGCACACTCACACACACATACTCACACTCACACTCACAGACACACACACTCGCACACACTCACACTTAAACATTCTCACTTACACTCACTCACTCTCACACACACACTCACACTCTCACATACTCACACACACTCACGCACACACTCACACTCAAACTCTCACACACACTCACACAGACTCACACTCATTCACACTCGCACACAAACTCACAGACTCACTCTCACACACACATTCACACACTCATACTTACACACACTCACACACTCACTCTCACTCACACACAGTCACAATCATACACACACTCATACTCACACACTTTCACACTCACACAGATACTCACACTCACACACACTCACTCTCACACACACTCACACACAGACACACATACTCACACTCACACACACTCACACACACTCACAAACACACTCACACTCACACACACCCACACACTCACACACACACTCTCTCACATACACACTCACACACAGACACACACACTCACACTCACACACACACTAACACACACTTTCACACGCACACTCACACACACACTCTCTCACATACACTCTCACACACAGACACACACACTCACACTCACACAAACACTCACACACACACACTCTCACACACACACTCACACCCACTCTCACACTCACACTCACACACAGACACACACACTCACACACACTCACACACTCACTCTCACTCACACACAGTCACACTCATACACACACTAATACTCACACACTTTCACACTCACACACACATACTCACACTCACACACACACTCACTCTCACACACACTCACACTTACACACACCCACACACTCACACACAGACTCTCTCACATACACATTCACACACAGACACACTCACACACACACACACACACTAACACACACTTTCACATACACACACTCACACACACACTCTCTCACATACATTCTCACACACAGACACACACACACTCACACTCACACAAACACTTACACACACACACTCTCACACACACTCACACCCACTCTCACACTCACACTCACACACACAGACACACACACTCACACTCACACACACTCACAATCAAACTCACACTCACACTCACACAAACTCACATTCACACTCACACACCCTCCGACACACTCTCACACTCACACACCCTCACCCTCACACTCTCACTCACACACTCACTCACTCCCACACACACTCACACACTCACAAACTCACACACACTCACAAGCACACTCACACTCACACACACACGCACTCACCCTCACACTCATACTATCACATACACACTCACACTCACACACACACTCTCTCACATACACACTCACACACAGACACACACACTCACACTCACAAACACATGCACTCACACAGACACTCCCACACAAACTCACACTCAATCAAACACAGACACACAAACTCACACACACTCACTGACACACACACAGACACACACAGACACATACACACAAACACATCACACTCACACTCACACACACACTCTCACACACACACACTCACACACACACTCTCACACACACTCACACACACTCTCACACTCACACTCACAGACACACACCCTCACACTCTCACTCACACACACTCACTCACTCTCACACACACACTCACACTCTCACACACTCATACTTACACACACTCTCACACACACTCTCACTCACACACACACTCAAACTCACACTCACACTCACACAAACTCACACTCACACTCACACACACTCTGACACACCTTCACACTCACACACCCTCACCCTCACACTCTCACTCACACACACTCACTCACTCTCACACACACACTCACACTCTCACACACTCATACTTACACACACTCTCACACACACTCTCACTCACACACATTCACACTCACACACACACTCATACTCACACTCATTCACACTTACACCCACATATACTCACACTCACACACACAATCACACTCACACACACTCACACACAGACACACACGCCTACACTCACACACACACTCACACACTCACACACACTCACAAACACACTCACACTCACACACACATTCACACTCACACTCAATCTATCACACACACACTCACACTCACACACACACTCTCTCACGTACACACTCACACACAAACAAACACACTCACACTCACACACACACTCACACTCACACTATCACACACACATTCACACTCACACACACACTCACTCTCACTTACACATTCACACACAAACACACACACTCACACTCACACACACACTAACACACAGTCTCACACACACACTCGCTCTCACATACACACACACAGACACACACTCACACTCACACACACACTTTCACACACGCACACTCACACACACTCTCACACTCACACTCACACACACACAGACACACACACTCACACTCACACACACTCTCACACTCACACACACACTCAAACTCACACTCACACTCACACAAATTCACACTCACACTCACACACACTCTGACACACTCTCACACTCACACACCCTCACCCTCACACTCTCACTCACACACACTCACTCACTCTCACACACACACTCACACACTCACACTCTCACACACTCACACTCTCACATACTCACACACAGTCACACACACACACTCACACTCAATCTCTCACACACTCTCTCACACAGACTCACACACATTCACACTCACACACAAACACACAGACTCACACTCACACACTTACTCACACTCTCAAACACTCATACTTACACACACTCACACACAACCTCTCACTCACACACACTCACACTCACACACACACTCACACTCACACACATTCTCTCACATACACTCTCACACACAGACACACACACACTCACAGTCACACACACATTCACACACACACACTCACACACACTCACACCCACTCTCACACTCACACTCACACACACACAGACACACACTCTCACACTCACAAACACAAACTCACACTCACACACACACTCACACTCACACTCAAACTCTCACTCACACAAACTCACACTCACACTCACATACACTCCGACACACTCTCACACTCACACACCCTCACCCTCACACTCTCACTCACACACTCACTCACTCCCACACACACTAACACACTCACAAACACTCACAAACACACTCACACACACACACACACGCACTCACATTTCACACTCATACTATCACATACACACTCACACTCACACACACACTCTCTCACATACACACTCACACACAGACACACACACTCACACTCACAAACACATGTACTCACACAGACACTACCACACACACTCACACTCAATCAAACACAGACACTCAAACTCACACACTCTCACTGACACACACACACAGACACACACACTCTCACACACGCACACTCACACACACTCGCACACTCACACACACAGACACACACACACACTCACACACTCTCACATACTCACACACACTCACACACACACTTACACACTCACACTCTCACATACTCACACACACTAACACACACGCACACTCAAACTCTCACACACACACTCACACAGACTCACACACATTCACACTCGCAGACAAACTCACAGACTCACACACACTCACACTCTCACACACTCATCCCTACACACACTCACACACTCACTCTCACTCACACACAGTCACACTCACACACATACTCATACTCACACACATTCACACTCACACACATACTCACACTCACACACACACACTCACTCTCACACACACTCACACCCAGACACACACACTCACACTCACAGACACACTCACACTCACACACACACTCGCACAATCTCACACTCACACACCCTCACCCTCACACTCTCACTCACACACACTCACTCACTCTCACACACACTCACACACTCACACTCTCACATACTCACACACACTCACACACACACTCACGTACTTACACTCACACTCACACACACTCATGCACACTCATTCTCACACACACAGAAACACTCACACTCACAGACACACAGACTCACACACACACTCACACACAGACACATACTCACACTCACTCTCACACACACAGAGACACTCACACTCACAGACACACACACTCGCACACACACACACTTACTCACATACACACTCAAACATTCTTACTCACACTCACACACATAAACACACACTCACCCTCACTCACTCTCACACACACTGACACACTCACACTCACATCCTCACATACACTCACACACTAACTCACACTCAAACTCTCACACACACTCACACAGACTCACACACATTCACACTCGCACACAAACTCACAGAATCACACTCACACACACACTCACACACTCATACTTACACACACTCACACACTCACTCTTACTCACACACAGTCACACTCATACACACACTCATACTCACACACATTCACACTCACACACACATACTCACACTCACACACACACTCACACATACTCACAAACACACTCACACTTACACTCACCCACACACTCACACACACACTCTCTCACATACGCACTCACACACAGACACACACTCACACACTAACACACACACACTCACACACACACATTCACACACACACTCACACACACACTCTCTCACATACACACTCACACACAGAAACACACACACTCACACTCACACACACACTGACGCACACACACTCTCACACACACACTCACACACACTCTCACACTCACACTCACACATACAGACACACACACTCACACGCACACACACACACACTCACACACACACCCACACTCACACACACACTCAAACTCACACTCACACTCACACAAACACACACTCACACACACTCTGACACACTCTCACACTCACACACCCTCACCCTCACACTCTCACTCACACACACTCACTCACTCTCACACACACACTCACACTCTCACACACTCATACTTACACACACTCTCACACTCACTCTCACTCACACACATTCACACTCACACACACACTCACACATACTCACAAACACACTCACACTTACACTCACCCACACACTCACACACACACTCTCTCACATACGCACTCACACACAGACACACACTCACACACTAACACACACACACTCACACACACACATTCACACACACACTCACACACACACTCTCTCACATACACACTCACACACAGAAACACACACACTCACACTCACACACACACTGACGCACACACACTCTCACACACACACTCACACGCACACACACACACTCACACACACACCCACACTCACACTCACACTCAAACTCTCACACACTCTCTCACACACACTCACACTCACACACACTCTCTCACATACACTCTCACACACAGACACGCACAGACACACACACACTCACACTCACTCACACACACATTCTCACTCACACACACACGCACGCACATACTCACACACACTCATGCACACTCACACTCACACACACAGAGACACTCACACTCACAGACACACACACTCGCACGCACACTCACACACACACATACTCACACTCACACACACAGACACTCACACTCACAGACACACACACTCGCACACACACACACTTACTCATACACACACTCAAACATTCTCACTCACACTCACTCACATAAACACACACTCACACTCACACACCCTCACTCACTCTCACACACACTCACACACTCACACTCTCACATACTCACACACACTCACACACACACTCACACTCACATACAGTCACACTCATACACACACTCATACTCACACACTTTCACACTCACACACACATACTCACACTCACACACACACTCACTCTCACACACACTCACACACAGACACACATACTCACACTCACACACACTCACACTCACACACACTCACAAACACACTCACACTTACACACACCCACACACTCACACACACTCTCTCACATACACATTCACACACAGACACACACACTCACACACACACACACTAACACACACTTTCACACACACACACTCACACACACACTCTCTCACATACACTCTCACACACAGACACACACACACTCATACTCACACAAACACTCACACACACACACTCTCACACACACACTCACACCCACTCTCACACTCACACTCACACACACAGACACACATACTCACACTCACACACACACTCACACTCACACTCAAACTCACACTCACACTCACACAAACTCACATTCACACACACACCCTCCGACACACTCTCACACTCACACACCCTCACCCTCACACTCTCACTCACACATTCACTCACTCCCACACACACTCACACACTCACACTCTCACATACTCACACACACTCACACACACACTCACACTCAAACTCTCACACACACACTCACACAGACTCACACTCATTCACACTCACACACAAACTCACAGACTCACTCTCACACACACACTCACACTCTCACACACTCATACTTACACACACTCACACACTCACTCTCACTCACACACAGTCACACTCATACACACACTAATACTCACACACTTTCACACTCACACACACATACTCACACTCACACACACACTCACGCTCACACACACTCACACTTACACACACCCACACACTCACACACAGACTCTCTCACATACACATTCACACACAGACACACTCACACACACACACACACTAACACACACTTTCACATACACACACTCACACACACACTCTCTCACATACATTCTCACACACAGACACACACACACTCACACTCACACAAACACTTACACACACACACTCTCACACACACTCACACCCACTCTCACACTCACACTCACACACACAGACACACACACTCACACTCACACACACTCACAATCAAACTCACACTCACACTCACACAAACTCACATTCACACTCACACACCCTCCGACACACTCTCACACTCACACACCCTCACCCTCACACTCTCACTCACACACTCACTCACTCCCACACACACTCACACACTCACAAACTCACACACACTCACAAGCACACTCACACTCACACACACACGCACTCACCCTCACACTCATACTATCACATACACACTCACACTCACACACACACTCTCTCACATACACACTCACACACAGACACACACACTCACACTCACAAACACATGCACTCACACAGACACTCCCACACAAACTCACACTCAATCAAACACAGACACACAAACTCACACACACTCACTGACACACACACAGACACACACAGACACATACACACAAACACATCACACTCACACTCACACACACACTCTCACACACACACACTCACACACACACTCTCACACACACTCACACACACTCTCACACTCACACTCACAGACACACACCCTCACACTCTCACTCACACACACTCACTCACTCTCACACACACACTCACACTCTCACACACTCATACTTACACACACTCTCACACACACTCTCACTCACACACACACTCAAACTCACACTCACACTCACACAAACTCACACTCACACTCACACACACTCTGACACACCTTCACACTCACACACCCTCACCCTCACACTCTCACTCACACACACTCACTCACTCTCACACACACACTCACACTCTCACACACTCATACTTACACACACTCTCACACACACTCTCACTCACACACATTCACACTCACACACACACTCATACTCACACTCATTCACACTTACACCCACATATACTCACACTCACACACACAATCACACTCACACACACTCACACACAGACACACACGCCTACACTCACACACACACTCACACACTCACACACACTCACAAACACACTCACACTCACACACACATTCACACTCACACTCAATCTATCACACACACACTCACACTCACACACACACTCTCTCACGTACACACTCACACACAAACAAACACACTCACACT
>NC_092760.1:5597759-5705259 GCF_047496795.1 Chiloscyllium punctatum | reverse complement strand
TCTTACATACTCACACACACTCACGCACACTCACACTCTAAGTCTCACACACACACTCACACAGACTCACACACATTCACACTCGCACACAAATTCACAGACTCACACTCACACACACACTCACACTCTCACACACTCATACTTACACACACTCACTCTCACTCACACACAGTCACACACACACACGCTCACACTCACACTCACACACACACTCGCACACTCACACAAACTCACAAACACATTCAACTTACACACACTCACACACTAACACACACACTCTCTCACATACACACTCACACACAGACACTCGCACTCACACACACACTAACACACACACACTCTCTCACATATACACTCACACACAGACACACACACACTCACACTCTCACACACACACTCAAACTCACACTCACACAAATTCACACTCACACTCACACACACTCCGACACTCTCTCACACTCACACATCCTCACCCTCTCACTCTCAATCACACACACTCACTCACTCTCACACACACTCACACACTCAAACTCTCACATACTCACACACACTCACACACACGCTCACACTCAAACTCTCACACACACTCACACAGACTCACACACACTCACACTCGCACACAAACTCACAGACTCACACTCACACACACACTGACACTCTCACAAACTCATACTTACCCACACTCACTCTCACTCACACACAGTCACACTCACACATACACTCATACTCACACACATTCACACACACACACATACTCACACTCACACACACACTCACTCACACACACACACACAGACACACACTCACACACTCACACACACTCACAAACACACAAACACATCACACTCACACTCACACACACATTCTCACTCACACACACGCACATACTCACACTCACACTCACACATACTCATGCACATTCATTCTCACACACACAGAGACACTCACACTCACAGATACACACACTCGCACACACACTCACACACACTCATGCACATACTCACACTCACACTCATACACACAGAGACACTCACACTCACAGACACACACACTCGCACACACACACATTTACTCACATACATTCTCAAACATTCTCACTCACACTCACATACATAAACACACACTCACCCTCACTCACTCTCACACACACTCACACACTCACACTCTCACATACTCACATACACTTACACACACACTCACACTCAAACTCTCACACACACTCACACAGACTCACACACATTCACACTTGCACACAAACTCACAGACTCACACTCACACTCACACACACACGCTCACACACTCACACAATCATACTTACACACACTCACACACTCACTCTTACTCACACACAGTCACACTCATACACACACTCATACTTACACACATTCACACTCACACACACACTCACACACTCACACATACTCACAAACACACTCACACTTACACTCTCTCACATACACACTCACACACACTCACACACACACTCTCGCACATACACACTCACACAAAAACACACACACTCACACTCACACACACACTATCACACACACTCTCACACACTCACTCACACTCAAAGATAAACTCACACACTCACACACACACTCACAAGCACACACACTCACACATGCACTCAAAGTTACACACACACTCACTCACACACACACTTACACACAGACACTCACACACACTCACACAGACATAGACACTCACAAACACATACACATGCTCACACACACAGACACACACAAACTCACACTCACACACTCACACACATGCACACACCCACGCACTCACACTCACACATACACTCACACTAACACACAGTAACACTCACACACACTCACACAGACTCATACACACACACTCACTCACACATGCACACACACACTTACTCACACATAAACTCACACACACTCACACTCACACACTCAGACTCACCCTCACACACACACTCACGCTCACACTCATTAAAACACACACACACTCACACACACACTCACACGCACTCTCACACTCGCACACACTCATACGTACACACACTCACACACACACTCACTCTCACACACACTCACACCCAGACACACACACTCACACTCACACACACACTCACACTCACACACACTCGCACACTCTCACACTCACACACCCTCACCCTCACACTCACACTCACACACTCGCACACATACACACACTTACTCACATACACACTCAAACATTCTTACTCACACTCACCCACATAAACACACACTCACCCTCACTCACTCTCACACACACTCGCACACTCACACTCACATACTCACATACACTCACACACACACTCACACTCAAACTCTCACACACACTCACACAGACTCACACACATTCACACTCGCACACAAACTCACAGACTCACACTCACACACACACTCACACACTCATACTTACACACACTCACACACTCACTCTTACTCACACACAGTCACACTCATACACACACTCATACTCACACACACTCATGCACACTCACACTCACACACAGAGAGACACTCACACTCACAGACACACACACTTGCACGCACACTCACACACACATACTCACACTCACACTCACACTCACACACACACAGACACTCACACTCACAGACACACACACTCGCACACACTCACACTTAAACATTCTCACTTACACTCACTCACTCTCACACACACACTCACACTCTCACATACTCACACACACTCACGCACACACTCACACTCAAACTCTCACACACACTCACACAGACTCACACTCATTCACACTCGCACACAAACTCACAGACTCACTCTCACACACACATTCACACACTCATACTTACACACACTCACACACTCACTCTCACTCACACACAGTCATAATCATACACACACTCATACTCACACACTTTCACACTCACACACATACTCACACTCACACACACTCACTCTCACACACACTCACACACAGACACACATACTCACACTCACACACACTCACACACACTCACAAACACACTCACACTCACACACACCCACACACTCACACACACACTCTCTCACATACACACTCACACACAGACACACACACTCACACTCACACACACACTAACACACACTTTCACACGCACACTCACACACACACTCTCTCACATACACTCTCACACACAGACACACACACTCACACTCACACAAACACTCACACACACACACTCTCACACACACACTCACACCCACTCTCACACTCACACTCTCACACAGACACACACACTCACACTCACACACACTCACACATACACTCACACTCAAACTCACACTCACACTCACACAAACTCACATTCACACTCACACACCCTCCGACACACTCTCACACTCACACACCCTCACCCTCACACTCTCACTCACACACTCACTCACTCCCACACACACTAACACACTCACAAACACTCACAAACACACTCACACACACAGACACACACACTCACACTCACAAACACATGTACTCACACAGACACTACCACACACACTCACACTCAATCAAACACAGACACTCAAACTCACACACTCTCACTGACACACACACACAGACACACACACTCTCACACACGCACACTCACACACACTCGCACACTCACACACACAGACACACACACACACTCACACACTCTCACATACTCACACACACTCACACACTTACACACTCACACTCTCACATACTCACACACACTAACACACACTCACACTCAAACTCTCACACACACACTCACACAGACTCACACACATTCACACTCGCACACAAACTCACAGACTCACACACACTCACACTCTCACACACTCATCCCTACACACACTCACACACTCACTCTCACTCACACACAGTCACACTCACACACACTCATACTCACACACATTCACACTCACACACACATGCTCACACTCACACACACTCTCACACACACACTCACACACACACTCTCTCACATACACACACACACAGCCACACACACACACTCACACACTCACTCTAACTCACACACATTCACACTCACACACACCCACACACTCACACACACACTCTCTCACATACACACTCACACACAGACACACACACTCACACTCACACACACACTAACACACACTTTCACACGCACACTCACACACACACGCTCTCACATACACTCTCACACACAGACACACACACTCACACTCACACAAACACTCACACACACACACTCTCACACACACACTCACACCCACTCTCACACTCACACTCACACACAGACACACACACTCACACACACTCACACATACACTCACACTCAAACTCACACTCACACTCACACAAACTCACATTCACACTCACACACCCTCCGACACACTCTCACACTCACACACCCTCACCCTCACACTCTCACTCACACACTCACTCACTCCCACACACACTAACACACTCACAAACACTCACAAACACACTCACACACACACACACGCACTCACATTTCACACTCATACTATCACATACACACTCACACTCACACACACACTCTCTCACATACACACTCACACACAGACACACACACTCACACTCACAAACACATGTACTCACACAGACACTACCACACACACTCACACTCAATCAAACACAGACACTCAAACTCACACACTCTCACTGACACACACACACAGACACACACACTCTCACACACGCACACTCACACACACTCGCACACTCACACACACAGACACACACACACACTCACACACTCTCACATACTCACACACACTCACACACACACTTACACACTCACACTCTCACATACTCACACACACTAACACACACGCACACTCAAACTCTCACACACACACTCACACAGACTCACACACATTCACACTCGCAGACAAACTCACAGACTCACACACACTCACACTCTCACACACTCATCCCTACACACACTCACACACTCACTCTCACTCACACACAGTCACACTCACACACATACTCATACTCACACACATTCACACTCACACACATACTCACACTCACACACACACACTCACTCTCACACACACTCACACCCAGACACACACACTCACACTCACAGACACACTCACACTCACACACACACTCGCACAATCTCACACTCACACACCCTCACCCTCACACTCTCACTCACACACACTCACTCACTCTCACACACACTCACACACTCACACTCTCACATACTCACACACACTCACACACACACTCACGTACTTACACTCACACTCACACACACTCATGCACACTCATTCTCACACACACAGAAACACTCACACTCACAGACACACAGACTCACACACACACTCACACACAGACACATACTCACACTCACTCTCACACACACAGAGACACTCACACTCACAGACACACACACTCGCACACACACACACTTACTCACATACACACTCAAACATTCTTACTCACACTCACACACATAAACACACACTCACCCTCACTCACTCTCACACACACTGACACACTCACACTCACATCCTCACATACACTCACACACTAACTCACACTCAAACTCTCACACACACTCACACAGACTCACACACATTCACACTCGCACACAAACTCACAGAATCACACTCACACACACACTCACACACTCATACTTACACACACTCACACACTCACTCTTACTCACACACAGTCACACTCATACACACACTCATACTCACACACATTCACACTCACACACACATACTCACACTCACACACACACTCACACATACTCACAAACACACTCACACTTACACTCACCCACACACTCACACACACACTCTCTCACATACGCACTCACACACAGACACACACTCACACACTAACACACACACACTCACACACACACATTCACACACACACTCACACACACACTCTCTCACATACACACTCACACACAGAAACACACACACTCACACTCACACACACACTGACGCACACACACTCTCACACACACACTCACACACACTCTCACACTCACACTCACACATACAGACACACACACTCACACGCACACACACACACTCACACACACACCCACACTCACACACACACTCAAACTCACACTCACACTCACACAAACACACACTCACACACACTCTGACACACTCTCACACTCACACACCCTCACCCTCACACTCTCACTCACACACACTCACTCACTCTCACACACACACTCACACTCTCACACACTCATACTTACACACACTCTCACACTCACTCTCACTCACACACATTCACACTCACACACACACTCACACATACTCACAAACACACTCACACTTACACTCACCCACACACTCACACACACACTCTCTCACATACGCACTCACACACAGACACACACTCACACACTAACACACACACACTCACACACACACATTCACACACACACTCACACACACACTCTCTCACATACACACTCACACACAGAAACACACACACTCACACTCACACACACACTGACGCACACACACTCTCACACACACACTCACAAACACACTCACACTGACACACACACATTCACACTCACACTCAATCTATCACACACACTCTCACACTCACACACACACTCACACACACATTCTCTAACATACACACTCAGACACAAACACACACACTCACACTCACACACACACTAACACACAGTCTCTCACACACACTCTCTCTCACATACACACACACAGACACACACTCACACTCACACACACACTCTCACACACGCACACTCACACAGACTCTCACAACTCACACTCACACACATACAGACACACACACTCACACTCACACACACACTCACTCACACACACACACTCAAACTCACACTCACAATCACACAAATTCACACTCACACTCACACACACTCCGACACACTCTCACACTCACACACCCTCACCCTCACACTCTCACTCACACACACTCACTCACTCTCACACACACACTCACACACTCACACTCTCACATACTCACACACACTCACACACACACACACTCACACTCAAACTCTCACACACTCTCTCACACAGACTCACACACATTCACACTCGCACACAAATACACAGACTCACACTCACGCACACACTCACACACACTCATACTTACAAACACTCACACACTCCCTATCACTCACAAACAGTCACACTCACACACACACTCACACTCACACACACTCTCTCACATACACTCTCACACACAGACACACACACACTCACAGTCACACACACATTCACACACACACACTCTCACACACACTCACACCCACTCACACTCACACTCACACACACACAGACACACACACTCACACTCACACACACACACTCACACTCACACACACACTCACACTCACACTCAAACTCTCACTCACACAAACTCACACTCACACTCACATACACTCCGACACACTCTCACACTCACACACGCTCACCCTCACACTCTCACTCATACACACTCACCCACCCTCACACACACACTCACACACTCACAATCTCACGTACTCACACACACTCACACACACACTCACACTCAAACTCTCACACACACACTCACACAGACTCACACATATTCAAACTCGCACACACACTCACAGACTCACACTCACACACACACTCACACTCTCACACACTCATACTTACACACACTCACACACTCACTCTCATTCACACACAGTCACACTCACACACACACTCATACACACATTCACACTCACACACACATACTCACAAACACACACACACTCACACACTCACACACAGACACACACGCCTACACTCACACGCACACTCACACACTCACACACACTCACAAACACACTCACACACACACGCACTCACACTCACACTCATACTATCACATACACACTCACACTCACAAACACACTCTCTCACACACACACTCACACAGACTCACACACATTCACACTCGCACACAAACTCACAGACTCACACTCACACACACCCTCACACTCTCACACACTCATACTTACACTCACACACTCACTCTCACTCACACACGCTCACACTCACACACACTCATACTCACACACATTCACACTCACACACACTCTCACATACTCACTCACACACAGACACTCACACTCACACTTACACAAACTCACACTCACACTCACACACACTCCGACACACTCTCACACTCACACACATTCACACTCACTCTCTCACTCACACACACTCACTCACTCTCACACACACACTCACACGCTCACACTCTCACATACTCACACGCACTCACGCACACTCACACTCAAACTCTCACACACACACTCACACAGACTCACACACATTCACACTCACACGCACACACTCATTCTCACCCTCACACACACACTCACGCTCACACTCATTAAAACACACACACTTACACACACACTCACACTCAATCTCTCACACACTCTCTCACACAGACTCACACACATTCACACTCGCACACAAACACACAGACTCACACTCACACACTTACTCACACTCTCACACACTCATACTTACACACACTCACACACTCACTCTCACTCACACACAGTCACACTCACACACACACTCATACTCACACACATTCACAATCACACACACACATACTCACACTCACACACACACTCACTATCACACACACTCACACACAGACACACACACTCACACACCCACACGCACACTCACACACACTCACTCTCACATACACTCACACACAGATACACCCACTCACACTCACACACACACTCACACACTCACACACACTCACAAACACACTCACACTCACACACAGCCACACACTCACACACACACTCTCTCACATACACACTCACACACAGACACACACACTCACACTCACACTAACACACACACTCTCACTCACACACTCACACACAGACTCTCTCACATACACACTCACACACAGACACACACACACTCACACTCACATACACACACTCAAACCTACACTCACACTCACACAAACTCACACTCACACTCTCTCACTCTCTCACACACAGTCACACACTCACACTCTCTCATACTCACTCACACTTACACACACAGTCACACTCAAACTCTCTCACACACACTCACACAGACTCACACACATTCACACTCGCACACAAACTCACAGACTCACACTCACACACACTCACACTCTCACACACTCATACGTACACACACTGACACACTCACTCTCACTCTCACACAGTCACACTCACACACACACTCATACTCACACACATTCACACTCACACACACATACTCACACACACACTCACTCTCACACACACTCACACACAGACACACACACTCACACACACACTCCCACACTCACACACACTCACAAACACACTCACACTTACACACACTCACACACTCTCACACACACTCTCTCACATACACACTCACACACAGACACTCACACTCATCTCGTACACACACTAACACACACACACTCACTCACACACTCACACACAGACTCTCTCACATACACACTCACACACAGACACACACACACTCACACTCACACACACACTCAAACTCACATCACACTCACACAAACTCACACTCACACTCACACACACTTCGACACACTCTCACACTCACACACCCTCACCCTCACACTCTCACTCACACACACTCACTCACTCTCACACACACACTCACACACTCACACTCTCACATACTCACACACACTCACACACACACTCACACTCAAACTCTCACACACACACTCACACAGACTCACACACATTCACACTCACACACAAACTCACAGACTCACACTCACACACACTCACACTCACACACACTCATACTCACACACATTCACACTCACACACACACACTCTCACATACTCACTCACACACAGACACTCACACTCACACAAACTCACACTCACACTCACACACACTCCGACACACTCTCACACTCACACACATTCACACTCACACTCTCACTCACACACACTCACTCACTCTCACACACACACTCACACGCTCACACTCGCACATACTCACACGCACTCACGCACACTCACACTCAAACTCTCACACACACACTCACACAGACTCACACACATTCACACTCACACGCACACACTCAGACTCACCCTCACACACACACTCACGCTCACACCCATTAAAACACACACATTCACACACTCTCACACTCACACACACTCTCACACTCACACACACTCATACTTACACACACTCAAACACTCACTCTCACTCACACAGTCACACTCACACACACACTCATACTCACACACATTCACACTCACACACACACATACTCACACTCACACACACACTCACTATCACACACACTCACACACAGACACACACACTCACACACACACACTCGCACACTCACACATACTCACAAACACACTCACACTTACACACACACTCACACACACACTCTCTCACATACACACTCACACACAGACACTCACACTCACACTCACACACACTAACACACACACTCTCTCACACACACTCACACACACACTGTCTCACATACACACTCACGCACAGACACACACACACTCACACTCTCACACACACACTCAAACTCACACTCACACTCACTCACACTCACACTCACACTCACACACACTCCGACACACTCTCACACTCACACACCCTTACCCTCACGCTATCACTCACACACACTCACTCACTCTCACACTCACACTCACACACTCACATACTCACACACACACTCTCTCACATACACACACACACAGAAACACACACACTCACACACACACTCACACACACACACTCTCACATACACACTCACACACACTCTCACACTCACACTCACACACTGACACACACACTCACACTCACACTCACACACACACTCACACTCACACACACACTCAAACTCACACTCACACAAACTCACACTCACACTCACACACACTCCGACACACTCTCACACTCACACACCCTCACCCTCACACTCTCACTCACACACACTCACACACTCTCACACACACACTCACACACTCGCATACTCCCACACTCACACACTCACACAGACTCACACACATTCACACTCGCACACAAACGCACAGACTCACACTCACACACACACTCACACTCTCACACACTCATAATTACACACACCCATACACTCTCACTCACACACAGTCACACTCACACACACACTCATACTCACACACATTCACACTCACACACATACTCACACTCACAAACACACTCACTCACACACCGACACACACTCACACACTCACACACACACAAACACATCACACTCACACTCACACTCACACTCACACACACATTCTCACTCACACACACACGCACATACTCACACTCACACACACTCATGCACACTCATTCTCACACACACAGAGACACTCACACTCACAGACACACACACTCGCACACACACACACTTACACACATACACACTCAAACATTCTCACTCACACTCACACACATAAACACACACTCACCCTCACTCACTCTCACACACTCACACACTCACACTCTCACATACTCACATACACTCACACACACACTCACACTCAAACTCTCACACACACACTCACACAGACTCACACACATTCACATTAGCACACAAACTCACAGACTCACACTCACACACACACTCACACTCTCACACACACACACTCACACTCACACACACTCCGACACACTCTCCCACTCACACACCCTCACCCTCACACTCTCACTCACACACACTCACTCACTCTCACACACACTCACACTCTCACACTCTCACATACTCACACACACTGACACACACACTCACACTCACACTAACACACACACACTCACACACACACACTCACACACACACTCTCTCATATACACACTCACACACAGACACACACACACTCACACACACAGACACACACACTCACACTCACACACACAGACACACACACTCACGCTCACTCACACACACACTCACACTCACACACACTCACACACTTAAACTCACACTCACACTCACACAATCTCACACTCACACACACTCCGACACACTCTCACACTCACACACCCTCACCCTCACACTCTCACTCACACACACTCACTCACTCTCACACACACACTCACACACTCACACTCTCACATACTCACACACACTTACACACACAATCACACTCAAACTCTCTCACACACACTCACACAGACTCACACACATTCACACTCGCACACAAACTCACAGACTCACACTCACACACACACTCACACTCTCACACACTCATACTTACACACACTCACACACTCACTCTCACTCACACACAGTCACACTCGCACACACTCATACTCTCACACATTCACACTCACACACACATACTCACACTCACACACACTCACTCACAGACACACACACTCTCTCACACAGTCACACACACTCACACTCACTCACACACACACTCACACTCACACACACACTCACACTAACACACACACAAACCCACACTCACACTCACACAAACTCACACTCACAATCACACACACTCCGACGCACTCTCACACTTACACACCCTCACCCTCACACTCTCACTCACACACACTCACTCACTCTCACCCACACACTCACACACTCACACTCTCACATACTCACACACACTGACACACACACTGACACACACTTACACACACAATCACACTCAAACTCTCTCACACACACTCACACAGACTCACACACATTCACACTCGCACACAAACTCACAGACTCACACTCACACACACTCACATTCTCACGCACTCATACTTACACACACTCACACACTCACTCTCACTCACACACAGTCACACTCACACACACTCATACTCACACACATTCACACTCACACACACATACTCACACTCACACACACACTCACTCTCACATACACTCACACACAGACACACACACTCACACTCACACACACACTCGCACACTCACACACACTCACAAACACACTCACACTTACACACACTCACACACACACACTCTCTCACACACACTCACACACACACTCATACTCACACTCACTCAGATACAGACACTCACAAACACACACACTCACACACACACTCACACACATTCACACTCGCACACAAACGCACAGACTCACACTCACACACACACTCACACTCTCACACACTCATACTTACACACACTCACACACTCTCACTCACACACAGTCACACTCACACACACACTCATACTCACACACATTCACACTCACACACATACTCACACTCACACACACACTCACTCACACACCGACACACACTCACACACACACAAACACATCACACTCACACTCAATCTCACACACACATTCTCACTCACACACACACGCACATACTCACACTCACACACACTCATGCACACTCATTCTCACACACACAGAGACACTCACACTCACAGACACACACACTCGCACACACACACACACAAACACACTCAAACATTCTCACTCACACTCACACACATAAACACACACTCACCCTCACTCACTCTCACACACACTCACACACTCACACTCTCACATACTCACATACACTCACACACACACTCACACTCAAACTCTCTCACACACACTCACACAGACTCACACACATTCACATTCGCACACAAACTCACAGACTCACACTCACACACACACTCACACTCTCACACACACACACACTCACACTCACACACACTCCGACACACTCTCACACTCACACACCCTCACCCTCACACTCTCACTCACACACACTCACTCACTCACACACACACTCACACTCTCACACTCTCACTTACACACACACACACTGACACACACACTCACACTCACACTAACACACACACACTCACACACACACACTCACACACACACTCTCTCACATACACACTCACAGACAGACACACACACACTCACACACACAGACACACACACTCACACTCACACACACAGACACACACACTCACGCTCACTCACACAGACACACACACTCACGCTCACTCACACACACACTCACACTCACACAAACTCACACTCACACACACTCCGACACACTCTCACACTCACACACCCTCACCCTCACACTCTCACTCACACACACTCACTCACTCTCACACACACACTCACACACTCACACTCTCACATACTCACACACACTTACACACACAATCACACTCAAACTCTCTCACACACACTCACACAGACTCACACACATTCACACTCGCACACAAACTCACAGACTCACACTCACACACACACTCACACTCTCACACACTCATACTTACACACACTCACACACTCACTCTCACTCACACACAGTCACACTCACACACACTCATACTCTCACACATTCACACTCACACACACATACTCACACTCACACACACTCACTCTCACACACACTCACTCACAGACATACACACTCTCTCACACACAGTCACACACACTCACACTCACTCACACACACAATCACACTCACACACACACTCACACTAACACACACACAAACCCACACTCACACTCACACACACTCACACTCACAATCACACACACTCCGACGCACTCTCACACTTACACACCCTCACCCTCACACTCTCACTCACACACACTCACTCACTCTCACCCACACACTCACACACTCACACTCTCACATACTCACACACACTGACACACACACTGACACACACACTCACACTCAAACTCTCACACACACACTCACACAGACTCACACACATTCACACTCGCACACAAACTCACAGACTCACACTCACACACACTCACATTCTCACGCACTCATACTTACACACACTCACACACTCACTCTCACTCACACACAGTCACACTCACACACACTCATACTCACACACATTCACACTCACACACACACATACTCACACTCACACACACACTCACTCTCACATACACTCACACACAGACACACACACTCACACTCACACACACACTCGCTCACTCACACACACTCACAAACACACTCACAATTACACACACTCACACACACACACTCTCTCACACACACTCACAATCACACACACAGACACACACACTCACACTCTCACATAATCACACACACTGACACACACACTGACACACACTGACACACACACTCACACTCAAACTCTCACACACACACTCACACAGACTCACACACATTCACACTCGCACGCAAACTCACAGACTCACACTCACACACACTCACATTCTCACGCACTCATACTTACACACACTCACACACTCACTCTCACTCACACACAGTCACACTCACACACACTCATACTCACACACATTCACACTCACACACACACATACTCACACTCACACACACACTCACTCTCACATACACTCACACACAGACACACACACTCACACTCACACACAAACTCGCACACTCACACACACTCACAAACACACTCACACTTACACACACTCACACACACACACTCTCTCACACACACTCACACACACACTCATACTCACACTCACTCAGATACAGACACTCACAAACACACACACTCACACACTCACACACACACTCACACAGACTCACACACATTCACACTCGCACACAAACGCACAGACTCACACTCACACACACACTCACACTCTCACACACTCATACTTACACACACTCACACACTCTCACTCACACACAGTCACACTCACACACACACTCATACTCACACACATTCACACTCACACACATACTCACACTCACACACACACTCACTCACACACCGACACACACTCACACACTCACACACACACAAACACATCACACTCACACTCACACTCACACTCACACACACATTCTCACTCACACACACACGCACATACTCACACTCACACACACTCATGCACACTCATTCTCACACACACACTGACACTCACACTCACAGACACACACACTCGCACACACACACACACACACATACACACTCAAACATTCTCACTCACACTCACACACATAAACACACACTCACCCTCACTCACTCTCACACACACTCACACACTCACACTCTCACATACTCACATACACTCACACACACACTCACACTCAAACTCTCTCACACACACTCACACAGACTCACACACATTCACATTCGCACACAAACTCACAGACTCACACTCACACACACACTCACACTCACACACCCTCACCCTCACACTCTCACTCACACACACTCACTCACTCTCACACACACTCACACTCTCACACTCTCACATACACACACACACTGACACACACACTCACACTCACACTAACACACACACACACACACTCACACACACACTCTCTCACATACACACTCACAGACAGACACACACACACTCACACACACAGACACACACACTCACACTCACACACACAGACACACACACTCACGCTCACTCACACAGACACACACACTCACGCTCACTCACACACACACTCACACTCACACAAACTCACACTCACACACACTCCGACACACTCTCACACTCACACACCCTCACCCTCACACTCTCACTCACACACACTCACTCACTCTCACACACACACTCACACACTCACACTCTCACATACTCACACACACTTACACACACAATCACACTCAAACTCTCTCACACACACTCACACAGACTCACACACATTCACACTCGCACACAAACTCACAGACTCACACTCACACACACACTCACACTCTCACACACTCATACTTACACACACTCACACACTCACTCTCACTCACACACAGTCACACTCACACACACTCATACTCTCACACATTCACACTCACACACACATACTCACACTCACACACACTCACTCTCACACACAATCACTCACAGACATACACACTCTCTCACACACAGTCACACACACTCACACTCACTCACACACACAATCACACTCACACACACACTCACACTAACACACACACAAACCCACACTCACACTCACACACACTCACACTCACAATCACACACACTCCGACGCACTCTCACACTTACATACCCTCACCCTCACACTCTCACTCACACACACTCACTCACTCTCACCCACACACTCACACACTCACACTCTCACATACTCACACACACTGACACACACACTGACACACACACTCACACTCAAACTCTCACACACACACTCACACAGACTCACACACATTCACACTCGCACACAAACTCACAGACTCACACTCACACACACTCACATTCTCACGCACTCATACTTACACACACTCACTCTCACTCACACACAGTCACACTCACACACACTCATACTCACACACATTCACACTCACACACACACATACTCACACTCACACACACACTCACTCTCACATACACACACACAGACACACACACTCACACTCACACACACACTCGCTCACTCACACACACTCACAAACACACTCACAATTACACACACTCACACACACACACTCTCTCACACACACTCACACTCACACACACAGACACACACACTCACACTCACACACACAGACACACACTCACGCTCACTCACACACACACTCACACTCACACAAACTCACACTCACACACACTCCGACACACTCTCACACTCACACACCCTCACCCTCACACTCTCACTCACACACACTCACTCACTCTCACACACACACTCACACACTCACACTCTCACATACTCACACACACTTACACACACAATCACACTCAAACTCTCTCACACACACTCACAAGACTCACACACATTCACACTCGCACACAAACTCACAGACTCACACTCACACACACTCACATTCTCACGCAGTCATACTTACACACACTCACACACTCACTCTCACTCACACACAGTCACACTCACACACACTCATACTCACACACATTCACACTCACACACACACATACTCACACTCACACACACACTCACTCTCACATACACTCACACACAGACACACACACTCACACTCACACACACTCACAAACACACTCACACTTACACACACTCACACACACACACTCTCTCACACACACTCACACTCACACACACAGACACACACACTCACACTCACACACACAGACACACACTCACGCTCACTCACACACACACTCACACTCACACAAACTCACACTCACACACACTCCGACACACTCTCACACTCACACACCCTCACCCTCACACTCTCACTCACACACACTCACTCACTCTCACACACACACTCACACACTCACACTCTCACATACTCACACACACTTACACAAACAATCACACTCAAACTCTCTCACACACACTCACACAGACTCACACACATTCACACTCGCACACAAACTCACAGACTCACACTCACACACACACTCACACTCTCACACACTCATACTTACACACACTCACACACTCACTCTCACTCACACAGTCACACTCACACACACACTCATACTCACACACATTCACACTCACACACATACATACTCACACTCACACACACACTCACTATCACACACACTCACACACAGACACACACACTCACACACACACACTCGCACACTCACACATACTCACAAACACACTCACACTTACACACACACTCACACACACACTCTCTCACATACACACTCACACACAGACACTCACACTCACACTCACACACACTAACACACACACTCTCTCACACACACTCACACACACACTCTCTCACATACACACTCACGCACAGACACACACACACTCACACTCTCACACACACACTCAAACTCACACTCGCACTCACTCAGACTCACACTCACACTCACACACACTCCGACACACTCTCACACTCACACACCCTTACCCTCACGCTATCACTCACACACACTCACTCACTCTCACACTCACACTCACACACTCACATACTCACACACACACTCTCTCACATACACACACACACAGAAACACACACACTCACACACACACTCACACACACACACTCTCACATACACACTCACACACACTCTCACACTCACACTCACACACTGACACACACACTCACACTCACACTCACACACACACTCACACTCACACACACACTCAAACTCACACTCACACAAACTCACACTCACACTCACACACACTCCGACACACTCTCACACTCACACACCCTCACCCTCACACTCTCACTCACACACACTCACTCACTCTCACACACACACTCACACACTCGCATACTCACACACTCACACACACACTCACACAGACTCACACACATTCACACTCGCACACAAACGCACAGACTCACACTCACACACACACTCACACTCTCACACACTCATACTTACACACACCCATACACTCTCACTCACACACAGTCACACTCACACACACACTCATACTCACACACATTCACACTCACACACATACTCACACGCACACACACACTCACTCACACACCGACACACACTCACACACTCACACACACACAAACACATCACACTCACACTCACACTCACACACACATTCTCACTCACATACACACGCACATACTCACACTCATGCACACTCATTCTCACACACACAGAGACACTCACACTCACAGACACACACACTCGCACACACACACACTTACACACATACACACTCAAACATTCTCACTCACACTCACACACATAAACACACACTCACCCTCACTCACTCACACACACACTCACACTCTCACATACTCACACACACTCACACACACACTCACACTCAAACTCTCACACACACACTCACACAGACTCACACACATTCACATTCGCACACAAACTCACAGACTCACACTCACACACACACTCACACTCTCACACACACACACACTCACACTCACACACACTCCGACACACTCCCCCACTCACACACCCTCACCCTCACACTCTCACTCACACACACTCACTCACTCTCACACACACTCACACTCTCACACTCTCACTTACTCACACACACTGACACACACACTCACACTCACACTAACACACACACACTCACACACACACACTCACACACACACTCTCTCACATACACACTCACACACAGACACACACACACTCACACACACAGACACACACACTCACACTCACACACACAGACACACACACTCACGCTCACTCACACACACACTCACACTCACACACACTCACACACTTAAACTCACACTCACACATACTCCGACACACTCTCACACTCACACACCCTCACCCTCACACTCTCACTCACACACACTCACTCACTCTCACACACACACTCACACACTCACACTCTCACATACTCACACACACTTACACACACAATCACACTCAAACTCTCTCACACACACTCACACAGACTCACACACATTCACACTCGCACACAAACTCACAGACTCACACTCACACACACTCACATTCTCACGCACTCATACTTACACACACTCACACACTCACTCTCACTCACACACAGTCACACTCACACACACTCATACTCACACACATTCACACTCACACACACACATACTCACACTCACACACACACTCACTCTCACATACACTCACACACAGACACACACACTCACACTCACACACACACTCGCACACTCACACACACTCACAAACACACTCACACTTACACACACTCACACACACACACTCTCTCACACACACTCACACACACACTCATACTCACACTCACTCAGATACAGACACTCACAAACACACACACTCACACACACACTCACACACATTCACACTCGCACACAAACGCACAGACTCACACTCACACACACACTCACACTCTCACACACTCATACTTACACACACTCACACACTCTCACTCACACACAGTCACACTCACACACACACTCATACTCACACACATTCACACTCACACACATACTCACACTCACACACACACTCACTCACACACCGACACACACTCACACACACACAAACACATCACACTCACACTCAATCTCACACACACATTCTCACTCACACACACACGCACATACTCACACTCACACACACTCATGCACACTCATTCTCACACACACAGAGACACTCACACTCACAGACACACACACTCGCACACACACACACACAAACACACTCAAACATTCTCACTCACACTCACACACATAAACACACACTCACCCTCACTCACTCTCACACACACTCACACACTCACACTCTCACATACTCACATACACTCACACACACACACACTCAAACTCTCTCACACACACTCACACAGACTCACACACATTCACATTCGCACACAAACTCACAGACTCACACTCACACACACACTCACACTCTCACACACACACACACTCACACTCACACACACTCCGACACACTCTCACACTCACACACCCTCACCCTCACACTCTCACTCACACACACTCACTCACTCACACACACACTCACACTCTCACACTCTCACTTACACACACACACACTGACACACACACTCACACTCACACTAACACACACACACTCACACACACACACTCACACACACACTCTCTCACATACACACTCACAGACAGACACACACACACTCACACACACAGACACACACACTCACACTCACACACACAGACACACACACTCACGCTCACTCACACAGACACACACACTCACGCTCACTCACACACACACTCACACTCACACAAACTCACACTCACACACACTCCGACACACTCTCACACTCACACACCCTCACCCTCACACTCTCACTCACACACACTCACTCACTCTCACACACACACTCACACACTCACACACACTCATACTCACACACATTCACACTCACACACACACATACTCACACTCACACACACACTCACTCTCACATACACTCACACACAGACACACACACTCACACTCACACACACACTCGCTCACTCACACACACTCACAAACACACTCACAATTACACACACTCACACACACACACTCTCTCACACACACTCACACTCACACACACAGACACACACACTCACACTCACACACACAGACACACACTCACGCTCACTCACACACACACTCACACTCACACAAACTCACACTCACACACACTCCGACACACTCTCACACTCACACACCCTCACCCTCACACTCTCACTCACACACACTCACTCACTCTCACACACACACTCACACACTCACACTCTCACATACTCACACACACTTACACACACAATCACACTCAAACTCTCTCACACACACTCACAAGACTCACACACATTCACACTCGCACACAAACTCACAGACTCACACTCACACACACTCACATTCTCACGCACTCATACTTACACACACTCACACACTCACTCTCACTCACACACAGTCACACTCACACACACTCATACTCACACACATTCACACTCACACACACACATACTCACACTCACACACACACTCACTCTCACATACACTCACACACAGACAGACACACTCACACTCACACACAAAGACACACACACTCACGCTCACTCACACACACACTCACACTCACACAAACTCACACTCACACACACTCCGACACACTCTCACACTCACTCACCCTCACCCTCACACTCTCACTCACACACACTCACTCACTCTCACACACACTCTCACACACTCACACTCTCACATACTCACACACACTTACACACACACTCACACTCAAACTCTCTCACACACACTCACACTGACTCACACACATTCACACTCGCACACAAACTCACAGACTCACACTCACACACACACTCACACTCTCACACACTCATACTTACACACACTCACACACTCACTCTCACTCACACACAGTCACACTCACACACACTCATACTCTCACACATTCACACTCACACACACATACTCACACTCACACACACTCACTCTCACACACACTCACTCAAAGACACACACACTTTCTCACACACAGTCACACACACTCACACTCACTCACATACACACTCACACACACACTCACACTAACACACACACAAACCCACACTCACACTCACACAAACTCACACTCACAATCACACACACTCCGACGCACTCTCACACTTACACACCCTCACCCTCAAACTCTCACTCACACACACTCACTCACTCTCACCCACACACTCACACACTCACACTCTCACATACTCACACACACTGACACACACACTGACACACACACTCACACTCAAACTCTCACACACACACTCACACAGACTCACACGCATTCACACTCGCACACAAACTCACAGACTCACACTCACACACACTCACATTCTCATGCACTCATACTTACACACACTCACACACTCACTCTCACTCACACACAGTCACACTCACACACACTCATACTCACACACATTCACACTCACACACACACATACTCACACTCACACACACACTCACTCTCACATACACTCACACACAGACACACACACACACTCACACACACACTCGCACACTCACAAACACTCACAAACACACTCACACTTACACACACTCACACACACACACACTCTCTCACACACACTCACACACACACTCATACTCACACTCACTCAGATACAGACACTCACAAACACACACACTCACACACCCACACACACACAGACACACACACTCTCAAATTCACACTCACACACACACATACTCACACTCACACACACACTCACTCTCACATACACTCACACACAGACACACACACTCACACTCACACACACACTCGCACACTCACACACACTCACAAACACACTCACACTTACACACACTCACACACACACTCATACTCACACTCACTCAGATACAGACACTCACAAACACACACACTCACACACCCACACACACACAGACACACACACTCTCAAATTCACACTCACACACAGACACTCACATTCTCACACTCACTCACACACAGACACACACACTGACATTCACACACACTGACACGCACACACTCACACACACTGACACACACACTCACACTCAAACTCTCACACACACACTCACACAGACTCACACACATTCACACTCCCACACGCTCATACTTACACACAGTCACACACTCACTCTCACTCACACACAGTCACACTCACACACACACTCACACACACACACTCAAACTCACACTCACATACTGTCACACACACACTCACACTCACTCACACACACAGACACACACACCGACACTCACACACACTGACACGCACACATTCACACACGCAAACACACACACACGCACACACGCACTAGCACACACAAACACATGCACTCACACAGACACTCCCACACACACTCACACTCAATCAAACACAGACACTCATACTCACACACACTCACTGACACACACACTCACATACTAACACACACACACACACTCACACACACACTCTCACATACACACTCACGCACAGAAACACACACACTCACACACACACTCACACACACACACTCTCACATACACACTCACACACACTCTCACACTCACACTCACACACTGACACACACACTCACACTCACACTCACACACACACTCACACTCACACACACACACTCAAACTCACACTCACACAAACTCACACTCACACTCACACACACTCCGACACAATCTCACACTCACACACCCTCACCCTCACACTCTCACTCACACACACTCACTCACTCTCACACACACACTCACACACTCGCATACTCACACACTCACACACACACTCACACAGACTCACACACATTCACACTCGCACAAAAACGCACAGACTCACACTCACACACACACTCACACTATCACACACTCATACTTACACACAATCACACATTCTCACTCACACACAGTCACACTCACACACATACTCACACTCACACACACACTCACTCACACACCGACACACACTCACACACACACAAACACATCACACTCACACTCACACACACATTCTCACTCACACACACACGCACATACTCACACTCACACACACTCATGCACACTCATTCTCGCACACACAGAGACACTCACACTCACAGACACACACACTCGCACACACACACTTACACACATACACACTCAAACATTCTCACTCACACTCACACACATAAACACACACTCACCCTCACTCACTCTCACACACACTCACACTCTCACATACTCACACACACTCACACACACACTCACACTCACACAATCACACTCTCACACACACTCACATTCTCACGCACTCATACTTACACACACTCACACACTCACTCTCACTCACACACAGTCACACTCACACACACTCATACTCACACACATTCACACTCACACACACACATACTCACACTCACACACACACTCACTCTCACATACACTCACACACAGACACACACACTCACACTCACACACACACTCGCACACTCACACACACTCACAAACACACTCACACTTACACACACTCACACACACACACTCTCTCACACACACTCACACACACACTCATACTCACACTCACTCAGATACAGACACTCACAAACACACACACTCACACACACACTCACACACATTCACACTCGCACACAAACGCACAGACTCACACTCACACACACACTCACACTCTCACACACTCATACTTACACACACTCACACACTCTCACTCACACACAGTCACACTCACACACACACTCATACTCACACACATTCACACTCACACACATACTCACACTCACACACACACTCACTCACACACCGACACACACTCACACACACACAAACACATCACACTCACACTCAATCTCACACACACATTCTCACTCACACACACACGCACATACTCACACTCACACACACTCATGCACACTCATTCTCACACACACAGAGACACTCACACTCACAGACACACACACTCGCACACACACACACACACACATACACACTCAAACATTCTCACTCACACTCACACACATAAACACACACTCACCCTCACTCACTCTCACACACACTCACACACTCACACTCTCACATACTCACATACACTCACACACACACTCACACTCAAACTCTCTCACACACACTCACACAGACTCACACACATTCACATTCGCACACAAACTCACAGACTCACACTCACACACACACTCACACTCTCACACACACACACACTCACACTCACACACACTCCGACACACTCTCACACTCACACACCCTCACCCTCACACTCTCACTCACACACACTCACTCACTCACACACACACTCACACTCTCACACTCTCACTTACACACACACACACTGACACACACACTCACACTCACACTAACACACACACACTCACACACACACACTCACACACACACTCTCTCACATACACACTCACACACAGACACACACACACTCACACACACAGACACACACACTCACACTCACACACACAGACACACACACTCACGCTCACTCACACAGACACACACACTCACGCTCACTCACACACACACTCACACTCACACAAACTCACACTCACACACACTCCGACACACTCTCACACTCACACACCCTCACCCTCACACTCTCACTCACACACACTCACTCACTCTCACACACACACTCACACACTCACACACACTCATACTCACACACATTCACACTCACACACACACATACTCACACTCACACACACACTCACTCTCACATACACTCACACACAGACACACACACTCACACTCACACACACACTCGCTCACTCACACACACTCACAAACACACTCACAATTACACACACTCACACACACACACTCTCTCACACACACTCACACTCACACACACAGACACACACACTCACACTCACACACACAGACACACACTCACGCTCACTCACACACACACTCACACTCACACAAACTCACACTCACACACACTCCGACACACTCTCACACTCACACACCCTCACCCTCACACTCTCACTCACACACACTCACTCACTCTCACACACACACTCACACACTCACACTCTCACATACTCACACACACTTACACACACAATCACACTCAAACTCTCTCACACACACTCACAAGACTCACACACATTCACACTCGCACACAAACTCACAGACTCACACTCACACACACTCACATTCTCACGCACTCATACTTACACACACTCACACACTCACTCTCACTCACACACAGTCACACTCACACACACTCATACTCACACACATTCACACTCACACACACACATACTCACACTCACACACACACTCACTCTCACATACACTCACACACAGACAGACACACTCACACTCACACACAAAGACACACACACTCACGCTCACTCACACACACACTCACACTCACACAAACTCACACTCACACACACTCCGACACACTCTCACACTCACTCACCCTCACCCTCACACTCTCACTCACACACACTCACTCACTCTCACACACACTCTCACACACTCACACTCTCACATACTCACACACACTTACACACACACTCACACTCAAACTCTCTCACACACACTCACACAGACTCACACACATTCACACTCGCACACAAACTCACAGACTCACACTCACACACACACTCACACTCTCACACACTCATACTTACACACACTCACACACTCACTCTCACTCACACACAGTCACACTCACACACACTCATACTCTCACACATTCACACTCACACACACATACTCACACTCACACACACTCACTCTCACACACACTCACTCAAAGACACACACACTTTCTCACACACAGTCACACACACTCACACTCACTCACATACACACTCACACTCACACACACACTCACACTAACACACACACAAACCCACACTCACACTCACACAAACTCACACTCACAATCACACACACTCCGACGCACTCTCACACTTACACACACTCACCCTCAAACTCTCACTCACACACACTCACTCACTCTCACCCACACACTCACACACTCACACTCTCACATACTCACACACACTGACACACACACTGACACACACACTCACACTCAAACTCTCACACACACACTCACACAGACTCACACGCATTCACACTCGCACACAAACTCACAGACTCACACTCACACACACTCACATTCTCACGCACTCATACTTACACACACTCACACACTCACTCTCACTCACACACAGTCACACTCACACACACTCATACTCACACACATTCACACTCACACACACACATACTCACACTCACACACACACTCACTCTCACATACACTCACACACAGACACACACACTCACACTCACACACACACTCGCACACTCACAAACACTCACAAACACACTCACACTTACACACACTCACACACACACACACTCTCTCACACACACTCACACACACACTCATACTCACACTCACTCAGATACAGACACTCACAAACACACACACTCACACACCCACACACACACAGACACACACACTCTCAAATTCACACTCACACACACACATACTCACACTCACACACACACTCACTCTCACATACACTCACACACACACTCATACTCACACTCACTCAGATACAGACACTCACAAACACACACACTCACACACCCACACACACACAGACACACACACTCTCAAATTCACACTCACACACACACATACTCACACTCACACACACACTCACTCTCACATACACTCACACACAGACACACACACTCACACTCACACACACACTCGCACACTCACACACACTCACAAACACACTCACACTTACACACACTCACACACACACTCATACTCACACTCACTCAGATACAGACACTCACAAACACACACACTCACACACCCACACACACACAGACACACACACTCTCAAATTCACACTCACACACAGACACTCACATTCTCACACTCACTCACACACAGACACACACACTGACATTCACACACACTGACACGCACACACTCACACACACTGACACACACACTCACACTCAAACTCTCACACACACACTCACACAGACTCACACACATTCACACTCCCACACGCTCATACTTACACACAGTCACACACTCACTCTCACTCACACACAGTCACACTCACACACACACTCACACACACACACTCAAACTCACACTCACATACTGTCACACACACACTCACACTCACTCACACACACAGACACACACACCGACACTCACACACACTGACACGCACACATTCACACACGCAAACACACACACACGCACACACGCACTAGCACACACAAACACATGCACTCACACAGACACTCCCACACACACTCACACTCAATCAAACACAGACACTCATACTCACACACACTCACTGACACACACACTCACATACTAACACACACACACACACTCACACACACACTCTCACATACACACTCACGCACAGAAACACACACACTCACACACACACTCACACACACACACTCTCACATACACACTCACACACACTCTCACACTCACACTCACACACTGACACACACACTCACACTCACACTCACACACACACTCACACTCACACACACACTCAAACTCACACTCACACAAACTCACACTCACACTCACACACACTCCGACACAATCTCACACTCACACACCCTCACCCTCACACTCTCACTCACACACACTCACTCACTCTCACACACACACTCACACACTCGCATACTCACACACTCACACACACACTCACACAGACTCACACACATTCACACTCGCACAAAAACGCACAGACTCACACTCACACACACACTCACACTATCACACACTCATACTTACACACAATCACACATTCTCACTCACACACAGTCACACTCACACACATACTCACACTCACACACACACTCACTCACACACCGACACACACTCACACACACACAAACACATCACACTCACACTCACACACACATTCTCACTCACACACACACGCACATACTCACACTCACACACACTCATGCACACTCATTCTCGCACACACAGAGACACTCACACTCACAGACACACACACTCGCACACACACACTTACACACATACACACTCAAACATTCTCACTCACACTCACACACATAAACACACACTCACCCTCACTCACTCTCACACACACTCACACTCTCACATACTCACACACACTCACACACACACTCACACTCACACAATCACACTCTCACACACACTCACATTCTCACGCACTCATACTTACACACACTCACACACTCACTCTCACTCACACACAGTCACACTCACACACACTCATACTCACACACATTCACACTCACACACACACATACTCACACTCACACACACACTCACTCTCACATACACTCACACACAGACACACACACTCACACTCACACACACACTCGCACACTCACACACACTCACAAACACACTCACACTTACACACACTCACACACACACACTCTCTCACACACACTCACACACACACTCATACTCACACTCACTCAGATACAGACACTCACAAACACACACACTCACACACACACTCACACACATTCACACTCGCACACAAACGCACAGACTCACACTCACACACACACTCACACTCTCACACACTCATACTTACACACACTCACACACTCTCACTCACACACAGTCACACTCACACACACACTCATACTCACACACATTCACACTCACACACATACTCACACTCACACACACACTCACTCACACACCGACACACACTCACACACACACAAACACATCACACTCACACTCAATCTCACACACACATTCTCACTCACACACACACGCACATACTCACACTCACACACACTCATGCACACTCATTCTCACACACACAGAGACACTCACACTCACAGACACACACACTCGCACACACACACACACACACATACACACTCAAACATTCTCACTCACACTCACACACATAAACACACACTCACCCTCACTCACTCTCACACACACTCACACACTCACACTCTCACATACTCACATACACTCACACACACACTCACACTCAAACTCTCTCACACACACTCACACAGACTCACACACATTCACATTCGCACACAAACTCACAGACTCACACTCACACACACACTCACACTCTCACACACACACACTCACACTCACACACACTCCGACACACTCTCACACTCACACACCCTCACCCTCACACTCTCACTCACACACACTCACTCACTCACACACACACTCACACTCTCACACTCTCACTTACACACACACACACTGACACACACACTCACACTCACACTAACACACACACACTCACACACACACACTCACACACACACTCTCTCACATACACACTCACACACAGACACACACACACTCACACACACAGACACACACACTCACACTCACACACACAGACACACACACTCACGCTCACTCACACAGACACACACACTCACGCTCACTCACACACACACTCACACTCACACAAACTCACACTCACACACACTCCGACACACTCTCACACTCACACACCCTCACCCTCACACTCTCACTCACACACACTCACTCACTCTCACACACACACTCACACACTCACACTCTCACATACTCACACACACTTACACACACAATCACACTCAAACTCTCTCACACACACTCACACAGACTCACACACATTCACACTCGCACACAAACTCACAGACTCACACTCACACACACACTCACACTCTCACACACTCATACTTACACACACTCACACACTCACTCTCACTCACACACAGTCACACTCACACACACTCATACTCTCACACATTCACACTCACACACACATACTCACACTCACACACACTCACTCTCACACACACTCACTCACAGACATACACACTCTCTCACACACAGTCACACACACTCACACTCACTCACACACACAATCACACTCACACACACACTCACACTAACACACACACAAACCCACACTCACACTCACACACACTCACACTCACAATCACACACACTCCGACGCACTCTCACACTTACACACCCTCACCCTCACACTCTCACTCACACACACTCACTCACTCTCACCCACACACTCACACACTCACACTCTCACATACTCACACACACTGACACACACACTGACACACACACTCACACTCAAACTCTCACACACACACTCACACAGACTCACACGCATTCACACTCGCACACAAACTCACAGACTCACACTCACACACACTCACATTCTCACGCACTCATACTTACACACACACACTCATTCTCACTCACACACAGTCACACTCACACACACTCATACTCACACACATTCACACTCACACACACACATACTCACACTCACACACACACTCACTCTCACATACACTCACACACAGACACACACACTCACACTCACACACACACTCGCTCACTCACACACACTCACAAACACACTCACAATTACACACACTCACACACACACACTCTCTCACACACACTCACACTCACACACACAGACACACACACTCACACTCACACACACAGACACACACTCACGCTCACTCACACACACACTCACACTCACACAAACTCACACTCACACACACTCCGACACACTCTCACACTCACACACCCTCACCCTCACACTCTCACTCACACACACTCACTCACTCTCACACACACACTCACACACTCACACTCTCACATACTCACACACACTTACACACACAATCACACTCAAACTCTCTCACACACACTCACAAGACTCACACACATTCACACTCGCACACAAACTCACAGACTCACACTCACACACACTCACATTCTCACGCACTCATACTTACACACACTCACACACTCACTCTCGCTCACACACAGTCACACTCACACACACTCATACTCACACACATTCACACTCACACACACACATACTCACACTCACACACACACTCACTCTCACATACACTCACACACAGACAGACACACTCACACTCACACACAAAGACACACACACTCACGCTCACTCACACACACACTCACACTCACACAAACACACACTCACACACACTCCGACACACTCTCACACTCACTCACCCTCACCCTCACACTCTCACTCACACACACTCACTCACTCTCACACACACTCTCACACTCTCACATACTCACACACGCTTACACACACAATCACACTCAAACTCTCTCACACACACTCACACAGACTCACACACATTCACACTCGCACACAAACTCACAGACTCACACTCACACACACACTCACACTCTCACACACTCATACTTACACACACTCACACACTCACTCTCACTCACACACAGTCACACTCACACACACTCATACTCTCACACATTCACACTCACACACACATACTCACACTCACACACACTCACTCTCACACACACTCACTCAAAGACACACACACTTTCTCACACACAGTCACACACACTCACACTCACTCACATACACACTCACACTCACACACACACTCACACTAACACACACACAAACCCACACTCACACTCACACAAACTCACACTCACAATCACACACACTCCGACGCACTCTCACACTTACACACCCTCACCCTCAAACTCTCACTCACACACACTCACTCACTCTCACCCACACACTCACACACTCACACTCTCACATACTCACACACACTGACACACACACTGACACACACACTCACACTCAAACTCTCACACACACACTCACACAGACTCACACGCATTCACACTCGCACACAAACTCACAGACTCACACTCACACACACTCACATTCTCACGCACTCATACTTACACACACTCACACACTCACTCTCACTCACACACAGTCACACTCACACACACTCATACTCACACACATTCACACTCACACACACACATACTCACACTCACACACACACTCACTCTCACATACACTCACACACAGACACACACACTCACACTCACACACACACTCGCACACTCACAAACACTCACAAACACACTCACACTTACACACACTCACACACACACACACTCTCTCACACACACTCACACACACACTCATACTCACACTCACTCAGATACAGACACTCACAAACACACACACTCACACACCCACACACACACAGACACACACACTCTCAAATTCACACTCACACACACACATACTCACACTCACACACACACTCACTCTCACATACACTCACACACAGACACACACACTCACACTCACACACACACTCGCACACTCACACACACTCACAAACACACTCACACTTACACACACTCACACACACACACACTCTATCACACACACTCACACACACACTCATACTCACACTCACTCAGATACAGACACTCACAAACACACACACTCACACACCCACACACACACAGACACACACACTCTCAAATTCACACTCACACACACACATACTCACACTCACACACACACTCACTCTCACATACACTCACACACAGACACACACACTCACACTCACACACACACTCGCACACTCACACACACTCACAAACACACTCACACTTACACACACTCACACACACACTCATACTCACACTCACTCAGATACAGACACTCACAAACACACACACTCACACACCCACACACACACAGACACACACACTCTCAAATTCACACTCACACACAGACACTCACATTCTCACACTCACTCACACACAGACACACACACTGACATTCACACACACTGACACGCACACACTCACACACACTGACACACACACTCACACTCAAACTCTCACACACACACTCACACAGACTCACACACATTCACACTCCCACACGCTCATACTTACACACAGTCACACACTCACTCTCACTCACACACAGTCACACTCACACACACACTCACACACACACACTCAAACTCACACTCACATACTGTCACACACACACTCACACTCACTCACACACACAGACACACACACCGACACTCACACACACTGACACGCACACATTCACACACGCAAACACACACACACGCACACACGCACTAGCACACACAAACACATGCACTCACACAGACACTCCCACACACACTCACACTCAATCAAACACAGACACTCATACTCACACACACTCACTGACACACACACTCACATACTAACACACACACACACACTCACACACACACTCTCACATACACACTCACGCACAGAAACACACACACTCACACACACACTCACACACACACACTCTCACATACACACTCACACACACTCTCACACTCACACTCACACACTGACACACACACTCACACTCACACTCACACACACACTCACACTCACACACACACACTCAAACTCACACTCACACAAACTCACACTCACACTCACACACACTCCGACACAATCTCACACTCACACACCCTCACCCTCACACTCTCACTCACACACACTCACTCACTCTCACACACACACTCACACACTCGCATACTCACACACTCACACACACACTCACACAGACTCACACACATTCACACTCGCACAAAAACGCACAGACTCACACTCACACACACACTCACACTATCACACACTCATACTTACACACAATCACACATTCTCACTCACACACAGTCACACTCACACACATACTCACACTCACACACACACTCACTCACACACCGACACACACTCACACACACACAAACACATCACACTCACACTCACACACACATTCTCACTCACACACACACGCACATACTCACACTCACACACACTCATGCACACTCATTCTCGCACACACAGAGACACTCACACTCACAGACACACACACTCGCACACACACACTTACACACATACACACTCAAACATTCTCACTCACACTCACACACATAAACACACACTCACCCTCACTCACTCTCACACACACTCACACTCTCACATACTCACACACACTCACACACACACTCACACTCACACACTCACACTCTCACACACTCATACGTACACACACTCACACACTCACTCTCTCTCACACACCGTCACATTCACACACACACTCAAACTCACACTCACACTCACACAAACTCACACTCACACTCACACACACTCCGACACACTCTCACACTCACACACCCTCACCCTCACACTCTCACTCACACACACTCACTCACTCTCACACACACACTCACACACTCACACTCTCACATACTCACACACACTCACACACACAGACACACACACTCACACTCACACACACAGACACACACACTCACGCTCACTCACACACACACTCACACTCACACACACTCACACACTTAAACTCACACTCACACTCACACAAACACACACTCACACACACTCCGACACACTCTCACACTCACACACCCTCACCCTCACACTCTCACTCACACACACTCACTCACTCTCACACACACACTCACACTCTCACATACTCACACACACTTACACACACACTCACACTCAAACTCTCACACACACACTCACACAGACTCACACACATTCACACTCGCACACAAACTCACAGACGCACACTCACACACACACTCACACTCTCACACACTCATACTTACACACACTCACACACTCACTCTCACTCACACACAGTCACACTCACACACACTCATACTCACACACACTCACACTCAAACTCTCTCACACACACTCACACAGACTCACACACATTCACACTCGCACACAAAATCACAGACTCACACTCACACACACATTCACACTCTCACACACTCATACTTACACACACTCACACACTCACTCTCACTCACACACATTCACACTCACACACACATACTCACACTCACACACACACTCACAAAGACTCACACACACTCACACTCTCACACTCTCACATACACACACACACACTGACACACACACTCACACTCACACTAACACACACACACTCACACACACACACTCACACACACACTCTCTCACATACACACTCACACACAGACACACACACACTCACACACACAGACACACACACTCACACACACAGACACACACACTCACGCTCACTCACACAAACACACACACTCACGCTCACTCACACACACACTCACACTCACACAAACTCACACTCACACACACTCCGACATACTCTCACACTCACACACCCTCACCCTCACACTCTCACTCACACACACTCACTCACTCTCACACACACACTCACACACTCACACTCTCACATACTCACACACACTTACACACACACTCACACTCAAACTCTCACACACACACTCACACAGACTCACACACATTCACACTCGCACACAAACTCACAGACGCACACTCACACACACACTCACACTCTCACACACTCATACTTACACACACTCACACACTCACTCTCACTCACACACAGTCACACTCACACACACTCATACTCACACACACTCACACTCAAACTCTCTCACACACACTCACACAGACTCACACACATTCACACTCGCACACAAAATCACAGACTCACACTCACACACACATTCACACTCTCACACACTCATACTTACACACACTCACACACTCACTCTCACTCACACACATTCACACTCACACACACATACTCACACTCACACACACACTCACAAAGACTCACACACACTCACACTCTCACACTCTCACATACACACACACACACTGACACACACACTCACACTCACACTAACACACACACACTCACACACACACACTCACACACACACTCTCTCACATACACACTCACACACAGACACACACACACTCACACACACAGACACACACACTCACACTCACACACACAGACACACACACTCACGCTCACTCACACACACACTCACACTCACACAAACTCACACTCACACACACTCCGACATACTCTCACACTCACACACCCTCACCCTCACACTCTCACTCACACACACTCACTCACTCTCACACACACACTCACACACTCACACTCTCACATACTCACACACACTTACACACACAATCACACTCAAACTCTCTCACACACACTCACACAGACTCACACACATTCACACTCGCACACAAACTCACAGACTCACACTCACACACACACTCACACTCTCACACACTCATACTTACACACACTCACACACACACTCACATTCTCACACACTCACACACTCGCTCTCACTCACACACAGTCACACTCACACACACTCATACCCACACACATTCACACTCACACACACACATACTCACATTCACACACGCACTCACTCTCTCACACACTCACACTCACACACACACTCACACTCACACACCCACACACACAGACACACACACTCAAACTCACACTCAGACACTGTCACACACACGATCACACTCACTCACACACACAGACCCATACACTGACACTCACACACTCTGACACGCACACACTCACACACACAAACACACACACACTCACACACCCACTCGCACACACAAACACATGCACTCACACAGACACTTCCATACACACTCACACTCAATCAAACACAGACATTCAAACTCACACACACTCACTGACACACACACAGACACACACAGACACACACACACTCACACACACACAAACACATCACACTCACACTCACATACACATTCTCACTCACACACACACACGCACATATTCACATTCACACACAGACACACACACTCACACTCACACACACACTCACACACACTCACAAATACACTCACACTTACACACACCCACACACTCACACACACTCTCTCACATACACACTCACACAAAGACACACTCACTCACAATCACACACACACTAACACACACACTCTCTCTCACATACACACTGACACACAGACACACACACACTCACACACACACAGACACACACACACTCACTCACACACACTCACACTCACATACACACACTCAAACCCACACTCACACTCACACTCACACACACTCACTCACTCTCACACACACACACTCACACTCTCTCATACTCACTCACACTTACACACTCACTCACACTCAAACTCTCACACACACTCACACAGACTCACACACATTCACACTCGCACACAAACTCACAGACTCACACTCACACACACACTCACACTCTCACACACTCATATGTACACACACTGACACACTCACTCTCACTCTCACACAGTCACACTCACACACACACTCATACTCACACACATTCACACTCACACTCACACACACTCACTCACTCTCACACACACACACTCACACTCTCTCATACTCACTCACACTTACACACTCACTCACACTCAAACTCTCACACACACTCACACAGACTCACACACATTCACACTCGCACACAAACTCACAGACTCACACTCACACACACACTCACACTCTCACACACTCATATGTACACACACTGACACACTCACTCTCACTCTCACACAGTCACACTCACACACACACTCATACTCACACACATTCACACTCACACACACATACTCACACATACACACACTCACTCTCACACACACTCAAACACAGACACACACACTCACACACACACTCCCACACTCACACACACTCACAAACACACTCACACTTACACACACTCACACACTCGCACACACACTCTCTCGCATACACACTCACACACAGACACTCACACTCACACTCGCACACACACTAACACACACACTCTCACTCACACACTCACACACAGACTCTCTCACATACACACTCACACACAGACACACACACACTCACACTCACATACACACACACAAACCCACACTCACACTCACACTCACACAAACTCACACTCACACTCACACACACTTCGACACACTCTCACACTCACACACCCTCACCCTCACACTCTCACTCACACACACTCACTCACTCTCACACACACACACTCACACACTCACACTCTCACATACTCACACACACTCACACGCACACGCACACTCAAACTCTCACACACACACTCACACAGACTCACACACATTCACACTCACACACAAACTCACAGACTCACACTCACACACACCCTCACACTCTCACACACTCATACTTACACACACTCACACACTCACTCTCACTCACACACACTCACACTCACACACACTCATACTCACACACATTCACACTCACACACACTCTCACATACTCACTCACACACAGACACTCACACTCACACTCACACAAACTCACACTCACACTCACACACACTCCGACACACTCTCACACTCACACACATTCACACTCACACTCTCACTCACACACACTCACTCACTCTCACACACACACTCACACGCTCACACTCTCACATACTCACACGCACTCACGCACACTCACACTCAAACTCTCACACACACACTCACACAGACTCACACACATTCACACTCACACGCACACACTCATTCTCACCCTCACACACACACTCACGCTCACACTCATTAAAACACACACTCTTACACACACACTCACACTCAATCTCTCACACACTCTCTCACACAGACTCACACACATTCACACTCGCACACAAACACACAGACTCACACTCACACACTTACTCACACTCTCACACACTCATACTTACACACACTCACACACTCACTCTCACTCACACACAGTCACACTCACACACACACTCATACTCACACACATTCACACTCACACACACACATACTCACGCTCACACACACACTCACTATCACACACACTCACACACAGACACACACACTCACACACCCACACGCACACTCACACACACTCACTCTCACATACACTCACACACAGATACACCCACTCACACTCACACACACACTCACACACTCACACACACTCACAAACACACTCACACTCACACACAGCCACACACTCACACACACACTCTCTCACATACACACTCACACACAGACACACACACTCACACTCACACTAACACACACACTCTCACTCACACACTCACACACAGACTCTCTCACATACACACTCACACACAGACTCACACACACTCACACTCACATACACACACTCAAACCTACACTCACACTCACACAAACTCACACTCACACTCACTCACTCTCACACACAGTCACACACTCAAACTCTCTCATACTCACTCACACTTACACACACAGTCACACTCAAACTCTCACACACACTCACACAGACTCACAGACATTCAAACTCACACACACTCACTGACACACACACACACACACAGACACACACGCACTCACACACACACAAACACATCACACTCACACTCACATACACATTCTCACTCACACACACACACGCACATACTCACATTCACACACAGACACACACACTCACACTCACACACACACTCACACACACTCACAAATACACTCACACTTACACACACCCACACACTCACACACACTCTCTCACTTACACACTCACACAAAGACACACTCACTCACAATCACACACACACTAACACACACACTCTCTCTCACATACACACGGACACACAGACACACACACACTCACACACACACTCACACACACAGACACACACACACTCACTCACACACACTCACACTCACATACACACACTCAAACCCACACTCACACTCACACTCACACAAACTCACACTCACACTCACACACACTCACTCACTCTCACACACACATACTCACACTCTCTCATACTCACTCACACTTACACACTCACTCACACTCAAACTCTCACACACACTCACACAGACACACACTCGCACACAATCTCACAGACTCACACTCACACACACACTCACACTCTCACACACTCATATGTACACACACTGACACACTCACTCTCACACAGTCACACTCACACACACTCATACTCACACACATTCACACTCACACACACACTCACACATACACACACTCACTCTCACACACACTCAAACACAGACACACACACTCACACACACACTCCCACACTCACACACACTCACAAACACACTCACACTTACACACACTCACACACTCGCACACACACTCTCTCGCATACACACTCACACACAGACACTCACACTCACACTCGCACACACACTAACACACACACTCTCACTCACACACTCACACACAGACTCTCTCACATACACACTCACACACAGACACACACACACTCACACTCACATACACACACTCAAACCCACACTCACACTCACACTCACACAAACTCACTCTCACACTCACACACCCTCACCCTCACACTCTCACTCACACACACTCACTCACTCTCACACACACACACTCACACACTCACACTCTCACATACTCACACACACTCACACACACACGCACACTCAAACACTCACACACACACTCACACAGACTCACACACATTCACACTCACACACAAACTCACAGACTCACACTCACACACACCCTCACACTCTCACACACTCATACTTACACACACTCACACACTCACTCTCACTCACACACACTCACACTCACACACACTCATACTCACACACATTCACACTCACACACACTCTCACATACTCACTCACACACAGACACTCACACTCACACTCACACAAACTCACACTCACACTCACACACACTCCGACACACTCTCACACTCACACATATTCACACTCACACTCTCACTCACACACACTCACTCACTCTCACACACACACTCACACGCTCACACTCTCACATACTCACACGCACTCACGCACACTCACACTCAAACTCTCACACACACACTCACACTTTCTCACACACATTCACACTCACACGCACACACTCATTCTCACCCTCACACACACACTCACGCACACACTCATTAAAACACACACACTTACACACACACTCACACTCAATCTCTCACACACTCTCTCACACAGACTCACACACATTCACACTCGCACACAAACACACAGACTCACACTCACACACTTACTCACACTCTCACACACTCATACTTACACACACTCACACACTCACTCTCACTCACACACAGTCACACTCACACACACACTCATACTCACACACATTCACACTCACACACACACATACTCACACTCACACACACACTCACTATCACACACACTCACACACAGACACACACACTCACACACCCACACGCACACTCACACACACTCACTCTCACATACACTCACACACAGATACACCCACTCACACTCACACACACACTCACACACTCACACACACTCACAAACACACTCACACTCACACACAGCCACACACTCACACACACACTCTCTCACATACACACTCACACACAGACACACACACTCACACTCACACTAACACACACACTCTCACTCACACACTCACACACAGACTCTCTCACATACACACTCACACACAGACTCACACACACTCACACTCACATACACACACTCAAACCTACACTCACACTCACACAAACTCACACTCACACTCACTCACTCTCACACACAGTCACACACTCAAACTCTCTCATACTCACTCACACTTACACACACAGTCACACTCAAACTCTCACACACACTCACACAGACTCACAGACATTCAAACTCACACACACTCACTGACACACACAAACACATCACACTCTCACTCTCACACAGTCACACTCACACACACACTCATACTCACACACATTCACACTCACACACACATACTCACACACACACTCACTCTCACACACACTCACACACAGACACACACACTCACACACACACTCCCACACTCACACACACTCACAAACACACTCACACTTACACACACTCACACACTCTCACACACACTCTCTCACATACACACTCACACACAGACACTCACACTCACACTCGCACACACACTAACACACACACACTCACTCACACACTCACACACAGACTCTCTCACATACACAGTCACACACAGACACACACACACTCACACTCACACACACACTCAAACTCACATCACACTCACACAAACTCACACTCACACTCACACACACTTCGACACACTCTCACACTCACACACCCTCACCCTCACACTCTCACTCACACACACTCACTCACTCTCACACACACACTCACACACTCACACTCTCACATACTCACACACACTCACACACACACTCACACTCAAACTCTCACACACACACTCACACAGACTCACACACATTCACACTCACACACAAACTCACAGACTCACACTCACACACACCCCCACACTCTCACACACTCATACGTACACACACTCACACACTCACTCTCACTCACACACACTCACACTCACACACACTCATACTCACACACATTCACACTCACACACACACACTCTCACATACTCACTCACACACAGACACTCACACTCACACTCACACAAACTCACACTCACACTCACACACACTCCGACACACTCTCACACTCACACACATTCACACTCACACTCTCACTCACACACACTCACTCACTCTCACACACACACTCACATGCTCACACTCGCACATACTCACACGCACTCACGCACACTCACACTCAAACTCTCACACACACACTCACACAGACTCACACACATTCACACTCACACGCACACACTCAGACTCACCCTCACACACACACTCACGCTCACACCCATTAAAACACACACACTCACACACTCTCACACTCACACACACTCTCACACTCTCACACACTCATACTTACACACACTCAAACACTCACTCTCACTCACACAGTCACACTCACACACACACTCATACTCACACACATTCACACTCACACACACACATACTCACACTCACACACACACTCACTATCACACACACTCACACACAGACACACACACTCTCACACACACACTCGCACACTCACACATACTCACAAACACACTCACACTTACACACACACACTCACACACACACTCTCTCACATACACACTCACACACAGACACTCACACTCACACACACTAACACACACACTCTCTCTCACACACTCACACACACACTCTCTCACATACACACTCACGCACAGACACACACACACTCACACTCTCACACACACACTCAAACTCACACTCACACTCACTCACACTCACACTCACACACACTCCGACACACTCTCACACTCACACACCCTTACCCTCACGCTATCACTCACACACACTCACTCACTCTCACACTCACACTCACAGACTCACATACTCACACACACACTCTCTCACATACACACACACACAGAAACACACACACTCACACACACACTCACACACACACACTCTCACATACACACTCATACACACTCACACACTCACACTCACACACTGACACACACACTCACACTCACACTCACACACACACTCACACTCACACACACACTCAAACTCACACTCACACAAACTCACACTCACACTCACACACACTCCGACACACTCTCACACTCACACACCCTCACCCTCACACTCTCACTCACACACACTCACTCACTCTCACACACACACTCACACACACGCATACTCACACACTCACACACACACTCACACAGACTCACACTCATTCACACTCGCACACAAACGCACAGACTCACACTCACACACACACTCACACTCTCACACACTCATACTTACACACACCCATACACTCTCACTCACACACAGTCACACTCACACACACACTCATACTCACACACATTCACACTCACACACATACTCACACTCACACACACACTCACTCACACACCGACACACACTCACACACTCACACACACACAAACACATCACACTCACACTCACAGTCACACACACATTCTCACTCACACACACACGCACATACTCACACTCACACACACTCATGCACACTCATTCTCACACACACAGAGACACTCACACTCACAGACATACACACTCGCACACACACACACTTACACACATACACACTCAAACATTCTCACTCACACTCACACACATAAACACACACTCACCCTCACTCACTCTCACACACACTCACACACTCACACTCTCACATACTCACATACACTCACACACACACTCACACTCAAACTCTCACACACACACTCACACAGACTCACACACATTCACATTCGCACACAAACTCACAGACTCACACTCACACACACACTCACACTCTCACACACACACACTCACACTCACACACACTCCGACACACTCTCCCACTCACACACCCTCACCCTCACACTCTCACTCACACACACTCACTCACTCTCACACACACTCACACTCTCACACTCTCACATACTCACACTCACTGACACACACACTCACACTCACACTAACACACACACACTCACACACACACACTCACACACACACTCTCTCACATACACACTCACACACAGACACACACACACTCACACACACTCACACTCACACACACAGACACACACACTCACGCTCACTCACACACACACTCACACTCACACACACTCACACACTTAAACTCACACTCACACTCACACAAACTCACACTCACACACACTCCGACACACTCTCACACTCACACACCCTCACCCTCACACTCTCACTCACACACACTCACTCACTCTCACACACACACTCACACACTCACACTCTCACATACTCACACACACTTACACACACAATCACACTCAAACTCTCTCACACACACTCACACAGACTCACACACATTCACACTCGCACACAAACTCACAGACTCACACTCACACACACACTCACACTCTCACACACTCATACTTACACACACACACACTCACTCTCACTCACACACAGTCACACTCACACACACTCATACTCTCACACATTCACACTCACACACACATACTCACACTCACACACACTCACTCTCACACACACTCACTCACAGACACACACACTCTCTCACACACAGTCACACACACTCACACTCACTCACACACACAATCACACTCACACACACACTCACACTAACACACACACAAACCCACACTCACACTCACACACACTCACACTCACAATCACACACACTCCGACGCACTCTCACACTTACACACCCTCACCCTCACACTCTCACTCACACACACTCACTCACTCTCACCCACACACTCACACACTCACACTCTCACATACTCACACACACTGACACACACACTGACACACACACTCACACTCAAACTCTCACACACACACTCACACAGACTCACACACATTCACACTCGCACACAAACTCACAGACTCACACTCACACACACTCACATTCTCACGCACTCATACTTACACACACTCACACACTCACTCTCACTCACACACAGTCACACTCACACACACTTATACTCACACACATTCACACTCACACACACACATACTCACACTCACACACACACTCACTCTCACATACACTCACACACAGACACACACACTCACACTCACACACACACTCGCACACTCACACACACTCACAAACACACTCACACTTACACACACTCACACACACACACTCTCTCACACACACTCACACTCACTCACACACACACTCACACTCACACACACTCACACACTTAAACTCACACTCACACTCACACAAACTCACACTCACACACACTCCGACACACTCTCACACTCACACACCCTCACCCTCACACTCTGACTCACACACACTCACTCACTCTCACACACACACTCACACACTCACACTCTCACATACTCACACACACTTACACACACAAGCACACTCAAACTCTCTCACACACACTCACACAGACTCACACACATTCACACTCGCACACAAACTCACAGACTCACACTCACACACTCACACTCTCACACACTCATACTTACACACACTCACACACTCACTCTCACTCACACACAGTCACACTCACACACACTCATACTCTCACACATTCACACTCACACACACATACTCACACTCACACACACTCACTCACAGACACACACACTCTCTCACACACAGTCACACACACTCACACTCACTCACACACACACTCACACTCACACACACACTCACACTAACACACACACAAACCCACACTCACACTCACACAAACTCACACTCACAATCACACACACTCCGACGCACTCTCACACTTACACACCCTCACCCTCACACTCTCACTCACACACACTCACTCACTCTCACCCACACACTCACACACTCACACTCTCACATACTCACACACACTGACACACACACTGACACACACTGACACACACACTCACACTCAAACTCTCACACACACACTCACACAGACTCACACACATTCACACTCGCACACAAACTCACAGACTCACACTCACACACACTCACATTCTCACGCACTCATACTTACACACACTCACACACTCACTCTCACTCACACACAGTCACACTCACACACACTCATACTCACACACATTCACACTCACACACACACATACTCACACTCACACACACACTCACTCTCACATACACTCACACACAGACACACACACTCACACTCACACACACACTCGCACACTCACACACACTCACAAACACACTCACACTTACACACACTCACACACACACACTCTCTCACACACACTCACACACACACTCATACTCACACTCACTCAGATACAGACACTCACAAACACACACACTCACACACTCACACACACACTCACACAGACTCACACACATTCACACTCGCACACAAACGCACAGACTCACACTCACACACACACTCACACTCTCACACACTCATACTTACACACACTCACACACTCTCACTCACACACAGTCACACTCACACACACACTCATACTCACACACATTCACACTCACACACATACTCACACTCACACACACACTCACTCACACACCGACACACACTCACACACACACAAACACATCACACTCACACTCACACTCACACACACATTCTCACTCACACACACACGCACATACTCACACTCACACACACTCATGCACACTCATTCTCACACACACAGAGACACTCACACTCACAGACACACACACTCGCACACACACACACACACACATACACACTCAAACATTCTCACTCACACTCACACACATAAACACACACTCACCCTAACTCACTCTCACACACACTCACACACTCACACTCTCACATACTCACATACACTCACACACACACTCACACTCAAACTCTCTCGCACACACTCACACAGACTCACACACATTCACATTCGCACACAAACTCACAGACTCACACTCACACACACACTCACACTCTCACACACACACACACTCACACTCACACACACTCCGACACACTCTCACACTCACACACCCTCACCCTCACACTCTCACTCACACACACTCACTCACTCTCACACACACTCACACTCTCACATACACACACACACACTGACACACACACTCACACTCACACTAACACACACACACTCACACACACACACTCACACACACACTCTCTCACATACACACTCACACACAGACACACACACACTCACACACACAGACACACACACTCACACTCACACACACAGACACACACACTCACGCTCACTCACACAGACACACACACTCACGCTCACTCACACACACACTCACACTCACACAAACTCACACTCACACACACTCCGACACACTCTCACACTCACACACCCTCACCCTCACACTCTCACTCACACACACTCACTCACTCTCACACACACACTCACACACTCACACTCTCACATACTGACACACACTTACACACACAATCACACTCAAACTCTCTCACACACACTCACACAGACTCACACACATTCACACTCGCACACAAACTCACAGACTCACACTCACACACACACTCACACTCTCACACACTCATACTTACACACACACACACTCACTCTCACTCACACACAGTCACACTCACACACACTCATACTCTCACACATTCACACTCACACACACATACTCACACTCACACACACTCACTCTCACACACACTCACTCACAGACACACACACTCTCTCACACACAGTCACACACACTCACACTCACTCACACACACAATCACACTCACACACACACTCACACTAACACACACACAAACCCACACTCACACTCACACACACTCACACTCACAATCACACACACTCCGACGCACTCTCACACTTACACACCCTCACCCTCACACTCTCACTCACACACACTCACTCACTCTCACCCACACACTCACACACTCACACTCTCACATACTCACACACACTGACACACACACTGACACACACACTCACACTCAAACTCTCACACACACACTCACACAGACTCACACACATTCACACTCGCACACAAACTCACAGACTCACACTCACACACACTCACATTCTCACGCACTCATACTTACACACACTCACACTCAAACTCTCACACACACACTCACACAGACTCACACACATTCACACTCGCACACAAACTCACAGACTCACACTCACACACACTCACATTCTCACGCACTCATACTTACACACACTCACACACTCACTCTCACTCACACACAGTCACACTCACACACACTTATACTCACACACATTCACACTCACACACACACATACTCACACTCACACACACACTCACTCTCACATACACTCACACACAGACACACACACTCACACTCACACACACACTCGCACACTCACACACACTCACAAACACACTCACACTTACACACACTCACACACACACACTCTCTCACACACACTCACACTCACTCACACACACACTCACACTCACACACACTCACACACTTAAACTCACACTCACACTCACACAAACTCACACTCACACACACTCCGACACACTCTCACACTCACACACCCTCACCCTCACACTCTGACTCACACACACTCACTCACTCTCACACACACACTCACACACTCACACTCTCACATACTCACACACACTTACACACACAAGCACACTCAAACTCTCTCACACACACTCACACAGACTCACACACATTCACACTCGCACACAAACTCACAGACTCACACTCACACACACACTCACACTCTCACACACTCATACTTACACACACTCACACACTCACTCTCACTCACACACAGTCACACTCACACACACTCATACTCTCACACATTCACACTCACACACACATACTCACACTCACACACACTCACTCACAGACACACACACTCTCTCACACACAGTCACACACACTCACACTCACTCACACACACACTCACACACACACTCACACTAACACACACACAAACCCACACTCACACTCACACAAACTCACACTCACAATCACACACACTCCGACGCACTCTCACACTTACACACCCTCACCCTCACACTCTCACTCACACACACTCACTCACTCTCACCCACACACTCACACACTCACACTCTCACATACTCACACACACTGACACACACACTGACACACACTGACACACACACTCACACTCAAACTCTCACACACACACTCACACAGACTCACACACATTCACACTCGCACACAAACTCACAGACTCACACTCACACACACTCACATTCTCACGCACTCATACTTACACACACTCACACACTCACTCTCACTCACACACAGTCACACTCACACACACTCATACTCACACACATTCACACTCACACACACACATACTCACACTCACACACACACTCACTCTCACATACACTCACACACAGACACACACACTCACACTCACACACACACTCGCACACTCACACACACTCACAAACACACTCACACTTACACACACTCACACACACACACTCTCTCACACACACTCACACACACACTCATACTCACACTCACTCAGATACAGACACTCACAAACACACACACTCACACACTCACACACACACTCACACAGACTCACACACATTCACACTCGCACACAAACGCACAGACTCACACTCACACACACACTCACACTCTCACACACTCATACTTACACACACTCACACACTCTCACTCACACACAGTCTCACTCACACACACACTCACACTCACACACACTCACACACTTAAACTCACACTCACACTCACACAAACTCACACTCACACACACTCCGACACACTCTCACACTCACACACCCTCACCCTCACACTCTGACTCACACACACTCACTCACTCTCACACACACACTCACACACTCACACTCTCACATACTCACACACACTTACACACACAAGCACACTCAAACTCTCACACACACACTCACACAGACTCACACACATTCACACTCGCACACAAACTCACAGACTCACACTCACACACACTCACATTCTCACGCACTCATACTTACACACACTCACACACTCACTCTCACTCACACACAGTCACACTCACACACACTTATACTCACACACATTCACACTCACACACACACATACTCACACTCACACACACACTCACTCTCACATACACTCACACACAGACACACACACTCACACTCACACACACACTCGCACACTCACACACACTCACAAACACACTCACACTTACACACACTCACACACACACACTCTCTCACACACACTCACACTCACTCACACACACACTCACACTCACACACACTCACACACTTAAACTCACACTCACACTCACACAAACTCACACTCACACACACTCCGACACACTCTCACACTCACACACCCTCACCCTCACACTCTGACTCACACACACTCACTCACTCTCACACACACACTCACACACTCACACTCTCACATACTCACACACACTTACACACACAAGCACACTCAAACTCTCTCACACACACTCACACAGACTCACACACATTCACACTCGCACACAAACTCACAGACTCACACTCACACACACACTCACACTCTCACACACTCATACTTACACACACTCACACACTCACTCTCACTCACACACAGTCACACTCACACACACTCATACTCTCACACATTCACACTCACACACACATACTCACACTCACACACACTCACTCACAGACACACACACTCTCTCACACACAGTCACACACACTCACACTCACTCACACACACACTCACACACACACTCACACTAACACACACACAAACCCACACTCACACTCACACAAACTCACACTCACAATCACACACACTCCGACGCACTCTCACACTTACACACCCTCACCCTCACACTCTCACTCACACACACTCACTCACTCTCACCCACACACTCACACACTCACACTCTCACATACTCACACACACTGACACACACACTGACACACACTGACACACACACTCACACTCAAACTCTCACACACACACTCACACAGACTCACACACATTCACACTCGCACACAAACTCACAGACTCACACTCACACACACTCACATTCTCACGCACTCATACTTACACACACTCACACACTCACTCTCACTCACACACAGTCACACTCACACACACTCATACTCACACACATTCACACTCACACACACACATACTCACACTCACACACACACTCACTCTCACATACACTCACACACAGACACACACACTCACACTCACACACACACTCGCACACTCACACACACTCACAAACACACTCACACTTACACACACTCACACACACACACTCTCTCACACACACTCACACACACACTCATACTCACACTCACTCAGATACAGACACTCACAAACACACACACTCACACACTCACACACACACTCACACAGACTCACACACATTCACACTCGCACACAAACGCACAGACTCACACTCACACACACACTCACACTCTCACACACTCATACTTACACACACTCACACACTCTCACTCACACACAGTCTCACTCACACACACACTCACACTCACACACACTCACACACTTAAACTCACACTCACACTCACACAAACTCACACTCACACACACTCCGACACACTCTCACACTCACACACCCTCACCCTCACACTCTGACTCACACACACTCACTCACTCTCACACACACACTCACACACTCACACTCTCACATACTCACACACACTTACACACACAAGCACACTCAAACTCTCTCACACACACTCACACAGACTCACACACATTCACACTCGCACACAAACTCACAGACTCACACTCACACACACACTCACACTCTCACACACTCATACTTACACACACTCACACACTCACTCTCACTCACACACAGTCACACTCACACACACTCATACTCTCACACATTCACACTCACACACACATACTCACACTCACACACACTCACTCACAGACACACACACTCTCTCACACACAGTCACACACACTCACACTCACTCACACACACACTCACACTCACACACACACTCACACTAACACACACACAAACCCACACTCACACTCACACAAACTCACACTCACAATCACACACACTCCGACGCACTCTCACACTTACACACCCTCACCCTCACACTCTCACTCACACACACTCACTCACTCTCACCCACACACTCACACACTCACACTCTCACATACTCACACACACTGACACACACACTGACACACACTGACACACACACTCACACTCAAACTCTCACACACACACTCACACAGACTCACACACATTCACACTCGCACACAAACTCACAGACTCACACTCACACACACTCACATTCTCACGCACTCATACTTACACACACTCACACACTCACTCTCACTCACACACAGTCACACTCACACACACTCATACTCACACACATTCACACTCACACACACACATACTCACACTCACACACACACTCACTCTCACATACACTCACACACAGACACACACACTCACACTCACACACACACTCGCACACTCACACACACTCACAAACACACTCACACTTACACACACTCACACACACACACTCTCTCACACACACTCACACACACACTCATACTCACACTCACTCAGATACAGACACTCACAAACACACACACTCACACACTCACACACACACTCACACAGACTCACACACATTCACACTCGCACACAAACGCACAGACTCACACTCACACACACACTCACACTCTCACACACTCATACTTACACACACTCACACACTCTCACTCACACACAGTCACACTCACACACACACTCATACTCACACACATTCACACTCACACACATACTCACACTCACACACACACTCACTCACACACCGACACACACTCACACACACACAAACACATCACACTCACACTCACACTCACACACACATTCTCACTCACACACACACGCACATACTCACACTCACACACACTCATGCACACTCATTCTCACACACACAGAGACACTCACACTCACAGACACACACACTCGCACACACACACACACACACATACACACTCAAACATTCTCACTCACACTCACACACATAAACACACACTCACCCTAACTCACTCTCACACACACTCACACACTCACACTCTCACATACTCACATACACTCACACACACACTCACACTCAAACTCTCTCGCACACACTCACACAGACTCACACACATTCACATTCGCACACAAACTCACAGACTCACACTCACACACACACTCACACTCTCACACACACACACACTCACACTCACACACACTCCGACACACTCTCACACTCACACACCCTCACCCTCACACTCTCACTCACACACACTCACTCACTCTCACACACACTCACACTCTCACATACACACACACACACTGACACACACACTCACACTCACACTAACACACACACACTCACACACACACACTCACACACACACTCTCTCACATACACACTCACACACAGACACACACACACTCACACACACAGACACACACACTCACACTCACACACACAGACACACACACTCACGCTCACTCACACAGACACACACACTCACGCTCACTCACACACACACTCACACTCACACAAACTCACACTCACACACACTCCGACACACTCTCACACTCACACACCCTCACCCTCACACTCTCACTCACACACACTCACTCACTCTCACACACACACTCACACACTCACACTCTCACATACTCACACACACTTACACACACAATCACACTCAAACTCTCTCACACACACTCACACAGACTCACACACATTCACACTCGCACACAAACTCACAGACTCACACTCACACACACACTCACACTCTCACACACTCATACTTACACACACACACACTCACTCTCACTCACACACAGTCACACTCACACACACTCATACTCTCACACATTCACACTCACACACACATACTCACACTCACACACACTCACTCTCACACACACTCACTCACAGACACACACACTCTCTCACACACAGTCACACACACTCACACTCACTCACACACACAATCACACTCACACACACACTCACACTAACACACACACAAACCCACACTCACACTCACACACACTCACACTCACAATCACACACACTCCGACGCACTCTCACACTTACACACCCTCACCCTCACACTCTCACTCACACACACTCACTCACTCTCACCCACACACTCACACACTCACACTCTCACATACTCACACACACTGACACACACACTGACACACACACTCACACTCAAACTCTCACACACACACTCACACAGACTCACACACATTCACACTCGCACACAAACTCACAGACTCACACTCACACACACTCACATTCTCACGCACTCATACTTACACACACTCACACTCAAACTCTCACACACACACTCACACAGACTCACACACATTCACACTCGCACACAAACTCACAGACTCACACTCACACACACTCACATTCTCACGCACTCATACTTACACACACTCACACACTCACTCTCACTCACACACAGTCACACTCACACACACTTATACTCACACACATTCACACTCACACACACACATACTCACACTCACACACACACTCACTCTCACATACACTCACACACAGACACACACACTCACACTCACACACACACTCGCACACTCACACACACTCACAAACACACTCACACTTACACACACTCACACACACACACTCTCTCACACACACTCACACTCACTCACACACACACTCACACTCACACACACTCACACACTTAAACTCACACTCACACTCACACAAACTCACACTCACACACACTCCGACACACTCTCACACTCACACACCCTCACCCTCACACTCTGACTCACACACACTCACTCACTCTCACACACACACTCACACACTCACACTCTCACATACTCACACACACTTACACACACAAGCACACTCAAACTCTCTCACACACACTCACACAGACTCACACACATTCACACTCGCACACAAACTCACAGACTCACACTCACACACACACTCACACTCTCACACACTCATACTTACACACACTCACACACTCACTCTCACTCACACACAGTCACACTCACACACACTCATACTCTCACACATTCACACTCACACACACATACTCACACTCACACACACTCACTCACAGACACACACACTCTCTCACACACAGTCACACACACTCACACTCACTCACACACACACTCACACACACACTCACACTAACACACACACAAACCCACACTCACACTCACACAAACTCACACTCACAATCACACACACTCCGACGCACTCTCACACTTACACACCCTCACCCTCACACTCTCACTCACACACACTCACTCACTCTCACCCACACACTCACACACTCACACTCTCACATACTCACACACACTGACACACACACTGACACACACTGACACACACACTCACACTCAAACTCTCACACACACACTCACACAGACTCACACACATTCACACTCGCACACAAACTCACAGACTCACACTCACACACACTCACATTCTCACGCACTCATACTTACACACACTCACACACTCACTCTCACTCACACACAGTCACACTCACACACACTCATACTCACACACATTCACACTCACACACACACATACTCACACTCACACACACACTCACTCTCACATACACTCACACACAGACACACACACTCACACTCACACACACACTCGCACACTCACACACACTCACAAACACACTCACACTTACACACACTCACACACACACACTCTCTCACACACACTCACACACACACTCATACTCACACTCACTCAGATACAGACACTCACAAACACACACACTCACACACTCACACACACACTCACACAGACTCACACACATTCACACTCGCACACAAACGCACAGACTCACACTCACACACACACTCACACTCTCACACACTCATACTTACACACACTCACACACTCTCACTCACACACAGTCACACTCACACACACACTCATACTCACACACATTCACACTCACACACATACTCACACTCACACACACACTCACTCACACACCGACACACACTCACACACACACAAACACATCACACTCACACTCACACTCACACACACATTCTCACTCACACACACACGCACATACTCACACTCACACACACTCATGCACACTCATTCTCACACACACAGAGACACTCACACTCACAGACACACACACTCGCACACACACACACACACATACACACTCAAACATTCTCACTCACACTCACACACATAAACACACACTCACCCTAACTCACTCTCACACACACTCACACACTCACACTCTCACATACTCACATACACTCACACACACACTCACACTCAAACTCTCTCGCACACACTCACACAGACTCACACACATTCACATTCGCACACAAACTCACAGACTCACACTCACACACACACTCACACTCTCACACACACACACACTCACACTCACACACACTCCGACACACTCTCACACTCACACACCCTCACCCTCACACTCTCACTCACACACACTCACTGACACACACACTCACACTCACACTAACACACACACACTCACACACACACACTCACACACACACTCTCTCACATACACACTCACACACAGACACACACACACTCACACACACAGACACACACACTCACACTCACACACACAGACACACACACTCACGCTCACTCACACAGACACACACACTCACGCTCACTCACACACACACTCACACTCACACAAACTCACACTCACACACACTCCGACACACTCTCACACTCACACACCCTCACCCTCACACTCTCACTCACACACACTCACTCACTCTCACACACACACTCACACACTCACACTCTCACATACTCACACACACTGACACACACACTGACACACACACTCACACTCAAACTCTCACACACACACTCACACAGACTCACACACATTCACACTCGCACACAAACTCACAGACTCACACTCACACACACTCACATTCTCACGCACTCATACTTACACACACTCACACACTCACTCTCACTCACACACAGTCACACTCACACACACTTATACTCACACACATTCACACTCACACACACACATACTCACATTCACACGCACACTCACTCTCACATACACTCACACACAGACACACACACTCACACTCACACACACACTCGCACACTCACACACACTCACAAACACACTCACACTTACACACACTCACACACACACACTCTCTCACACACACTCACACTCACACACACAGACACACACACTCACACTCACACACACAGACACACACTCACGCTCACTCACACACACACTCACACTCACACAAACTCACACTCACACACACTCCGACACACTCTCACACTCACACACCCTCACCCTCACACTCTCACTCACACACACTCACTCACTCTCACACACACACTCACACACTCACACTCTCACATACTCACACACACTTACACACACAATCACACTCAAACTCTCTCACACACACTCACAAGACTCACACACATTCACACTCGCACACAAACTCACAGACTCACACTCACACACACTCACATTCTCACGCACTCATACTTACACACACTCACACACTCACTCTCACTCACACACAGTCACACTCACACACACTCATACTCACACACATTCACACTCACACACACACATACTCACACTCACACACACACTCACTCTCACATACACTCACACACAGACACACACACTCACACTCACACACACACTCGCACACTCACACACACTCACAAACACACTCACACTTACACACACTCACACACACACTCACTCTCACTCACACACAGTCACACTCACACACACTCATACTCACACACATTCACACTCACACACACACATACTCACACTCACACACACACTCACTCTCACATACACTCACACACAGACACACACACTCACACTCACACACACACTCGCACACTCACAAACACTCACAAACACACTCACACTTACACACACTCACACACACACACACTCTCTCACACACACTCACACACACACTCATACTCACACTCACTCAGATACAGACACTCACAAACACACACACTCACACACCCACACACACACAGACACACACACTCTCAAATTCACACTCACACACACACATACTCACACTCACACACACACTCACTCTCACATACACTCACACACAGACACACACACTCACACTCACACACACACTCGCACACTCACACTCTCACATACTCACACACACTGACACATACACTGACACACACTGACACACACACTCACACTCAAACTCTCACACACACACTCACACAGACTCACACACATTCACACTCGCACACAAACTCACAGACTCACACTCACACACACTCACATTCTCACACACTCATACTTACACACACTCACACACTCACTCTCACTCACACACAGTCACACTCACACACACTATCATACTCACACACATTTACACTCACACACACACATACTGACACTCACACACACACTCACTCTCACATACACTCACACACAGACACACACACTCACACTCACACTCACACTTACACACACTCACACACACATTCTCACATACTCACTCACACACAGACACTCACACTCACACACACACACTCTCTCACACAGACTCCCACACACACTCATACTCACACTCACTCAGATACAGACACTCACAAACACACACACTCACACACCCACAAACACACAGACACACACACACTCAAATTCACACTCACACACAGACACTCACATGCTCACACTCACTCACACACAGACACACACTGACACTCACACACTCGGACACACACACTCACTTACTCACACATACACTCAAACATTCTCACTCACACTCACACACATAAACACACACTCACACTCACACACACACACAGCCTTACATACATTCACACTCGCACACAAACACACAGACTCACACACTCTCACTCACTCTCACACACACTTAAACTCACACTCACACTCACACAAACTGACACTCACACTCACACACTCCGACACACTCTCACACTCATACACCCTCACCTTCACACTCTCACTCACACACACTCACTCACTCTCACACACACACTCACACACTCAAACTCTCACATACTCACACACACTTACACACACACTCACACTCAAACTCTCACACACACACTCACACAGACTCACAAACATTCACACTCACACACACACTCACACTCTCACACACACATACTCACACTCACACACACACTCACTCTCAGACACACTCACACAGAGACACACAAACACTCTCACACACACTGACACACACACTCACACACACTGAATAACATAGTCACACTCAAACTCACACACACACACTCACACAGACTCACACACTTTCACACTCCCACACGCTCATACTTACACACACTCACACACTCACTCTCACTCACACACACTCACACTCACACACACACTCACACTAACACACACACACAAACCCACACTCACACTCACACAAACTCACACTCACACACACACACTCCGACGCACTCTCACACTTACACACCCTCACCCTCACACTCTCACTCACAGACGCTCACTCACTCTCACACACACACTCACACACACACTCTCACATACTCACACACACTGACAAACACACTGACACACACTGACACACACACTCACACTCAAACTCTCACACACACACTGACACAGACTCACACACACTCACACTCACACACAGCCACACACTCACACACACACTCTCTCACACACACTCACACACACAGTCATACTCACACTCACTCAGATACAGACACTCACAAACACACACACTCACACACTCACACACACACTCACACAGACTCACACACATTCACACTCGCACACAAACGCACAGACTCACACTCACACACACACTCACACTCTCACACACTCATACTTACACACACTCACACACTCTCACTCACACACAGTCACACTCACACACACACTCATACTCACACACATTCACACTCACACACATACTCACACTCACACACACACTCACTCACACACCGACACACACTCACACACACACAAACACATCACACTCACACTCACACTCACACACACATTCTCACTCACACACACACGCACATACTCACACTCACACACACTCATGCACACTCATTCTCACACACACAGAGACACTCACACTCACAGACACACACACTCGCACACACACACACACACACATACACACTCAAACATTCTCACTCACACTCACACACATAAACACACACTCACCCTAACTCACTCTCACACACACTCACACACTCACACTCTCACATACTCACATACACTCACACACACACTCACACTCAAACTCTCTCGCACACACTCACACAGACTCACACACATTCACATTCGCACACAAACTCACAGACTCACACTCACACACACACTCACACTCTCACACACACACACACTCACACTCACACACACTCCGACACACTCTCACACTCACACACCCTCACCCTCACACTCTCACTCACACACACTCACTCACTCTCACACACACTCACACTCTCACATACACACACACACTGACACACACACTCACACTCACACTAACACACACACACTCACACACACACACTCACACACACACTCTCTCACATACACACTCACACACAGACACACACACACTCACACACACAGACACACACACTCACACTCACACACACAGACACACACACTCACGCTCACTCACACAGACACACACACTCACGCTCACTCACACACACACTCACACTCACACAAACTCACACTCACACACACTCCGACACACTCTCACACTCACACACCCTCACCCTCACACTCTCACTCACACACACTCACTCACTCTCACACACACACTCACACAATCACACTCTCACATACTCACACACACTTACACACACAATCACACTCAAACTCTCTCACACACACTCACACAGACTCACACACATTCACACTCGCACACAAACTCACAGACTCACACTCACACACACACTCACACTCTCACACACTCATACTTACACACACACACACTCACTCTCACTCACACACAGTCACACTCACACACACTCATACTCTCACACATTCACACTCACACACACATACTCACACTCACACACACTCACTCTCACACACACTCACTCACAGACACACACACTCTCTCACACACAGTCACACACACTCACACTCACTCACACACACATTCACACTCACACACACACTCACACTAACACACACACAAACCCACACTCACACTCACACACACTCACACTCACAATCACACACACTCCGACGCACTCTCACACTTACACACCCTCACCCTCACACTCTCACTCACACACACTCACTCACTCTCACCCACACACTCACACACTCACACTCTCACATACTCACACACACTGACACACACACTGACACACACACTCACACTCAAACTCTCACACACACACTCACACAGACTCACACACATTCACACTCGCACACAAACTCACAGACTCACACTCACACACACTCACATTCTCACGCACTCATACTTACACACACTCACACACTCACTCTCACTCACACACAGTCACACTCACACACACTTATACTCACACACATTCACACTCACACACACACATACTCACACTCACACGCACACTCACTCTCACATACACTCACACACAGACACACACACTCACACTCACACACACACTCGCACACTCACACACACTCACAAACACACTCACACTTACACACACTCACACACACACACTCTCTCACACACACTCACACTCACACACACAGACACACACACTCACACTCACACACACAGACACACACTCACGCTCACTCACACACACACTCACACTCACACAAACTCACACTCACACACACTCCGACACACTCTCACACTCACACACCCTCACCCTCACACTCTCACTCACACACACTCACTCACTCTCACACACACACTCACACACTCACACTCTCACATACTCACACACACTTACACACACAATCACACTCAAACTCTCTCACACACACTCACAAGACTCACACACATTCACACTCGCACACAAACTCACAGACTCACACTCACACACACTCACATTCTCACGCACTCATACTTACACACACTCACACACTCACTCTCACTCACACACAGTCACACTCACACACACTCATACTCACACACATTCACACTCACACACACACATACTCACACTCACACACACACTCACTCTCACATACACTCACACACAGACACACACACTCACACTCACACACACACTCGCACACTCACACACACTCACAAACACACTCACACTTACACACACTCACACACACACTCACTCTCACTCACACACAGTCACACTCACACACACTCATACTCACACACATTCACACTCACACACACACATACTCACACTCACACACACACTCACTCTCACATACACTCACACACAGACACACACACTCACACTCACACACACACTCGCACACTCACAAACACTCACAAACACACTCACACTTACACACACTCACACACACACACACTCTCTCACACACACTCACACACACACTCATACTCACACTCACTCAGATACAGACACTCACAAACACACACACTCACACACCCAAACACACACAGACACACACACTCTCAAATTCACACTCACACACACACATACTCACACTCACACACACACTCACTCTCACATACACTCACACACAGACACACACACTCACACTCACACACACACTCGCACACTCACACTCTGACATACTCACACACACTGACACATACACTGACACACACTGACACACACACTCACACTCAAACTCTCACACACACACTCACACAGACTCACACACATTCACACTCGCACACAAACTCACAGACTCACACTCACACACACTCACATTCTCACACACTCATACTTACACACACTCACACACTCACTCTCACTCACACACAGTCACACTCACACACACTATCATACTCACACACATTTACACTCACACACACACATACTGACACTCACACACACACTCACTCTCACATACACTCACACACAGACACACACACTCACACTCACACTCACACTTACACACACTCACACACACATTCTCACATACTCACTCACACACAGACACTCACACTCACACACACACACTCTCTCACACAGACTCCCACACACACTCATACTCACACTCACTCAGATACAGACACTCACAAACACACACACTCACACACCCACAAACACACAGACACACACACACTCAAATTCACACTCACACACAGACACTCACATGCTCACACTCACTCACACACAGACACACACTGACACTCGGACACACACACTCACTTACTCACACATACACTCAAACATTCTCACTCACACTCACACACATAAACACACACTCACACTCACACACACACAGCCTTACATACATTCACACTCGCACACAAACACACAGACTCACACACTCTCACTCACTCTCACACACACTTAAACTCACACTCACACTCACACAAACTGACACTCACACTCACACACTCCGACACACTCTCACACTCATACACCCTCACCTTCACACTCTCACTCACACACACTCACTCACTCTCACACACACACTCACACACTCAAACTCTCACATACTCACACACACTTACACACACACTCACACTCAAACTCTCACACACACACACTCACACAGACTCACAAACATTCACACTCACACACACACTCACACTCTCACACACACATACTCACACTCACACACACACTCACTCTCAGACACACTCACACAGAGACACACAAACACTCTCACACACACTGACACACACACTCACACACACTGAATAACATAGTCACACTCAAACTCACACACACACACTCACACAGACTCACACACTTTCACACTCCCACACGCTCATACTTACACACACTCACACACTCACTCTCACTCACACACACTCACACTCACACACACACTCACACTAACACACACACACAAACCCACACTCACACTCACACAAACTCACACTCACACACACACACTCCGACGCACTCTCACACTTACACACCCTCACCCTCACACTCTCACTCACAGACGCTCACTCACTCTCACACACACACTCACACACACACTCTCACATACTCACACACACTGACAAACACACTGACACACACTGACACACACACTCACACTCAAACTCTCACACACACACTGACACAGACTCACACACACTCACACTCACACACAGCCACACACTCACACACACACTCTCTCACACACACTCACACACACACTCATACTCACACTCACTCAGATACAGACACTCACAAACACACACACTCACACACTCACACACACACTCACACAGACTCACACACATTCACACTCGCACACAAACGCACAGACTCACACTCACACACACACTCACACTCTCACACACTCATACTTACACACACTCACACACTCTCACTCACACACAGTCACACTCACACACACACTCATACTCACACACATTCACACTCACACACATACTCACACTCACACACACACTCACTCACACACCGACACACACTCACACACACACAAACACATCACACTCACACTCACACTCACACACACATTCTCACTCACACACACACGCACATACTCACACTCACACACACTCATGCACACTCATTCTCACACACACAGAGACACTCACACTCACAGACACACACACTCGCACACACACACACACACATACACACTCAAACATTCTCACTCACACTCACACACATAAACACACACTCACCCTAACTCACTCTCACACACACTCACACACTCACACTCTCACATACTCACATACACTCACACACACACTCACACTCAAACTCTCTCGCACACACTCACACAGACTCACACACATTCACATTCGCACACAAACTCACAGACTCACACTCACACACACACTCACACTCTCACACACACACACACTCACACTCACACACACTCCGACACACTCTCACACTCACACACCCTCACCCTCACACTCTCACTCACACACACTCACTCACTCTCACACACACTCACACTCTCACATACACACACACACACTGACACACACACTCACACTCACACTAACACACACACACTCACACACACACACTCACACACACACTCTCTCACATACACACTCACACACAGACACACACACACTCACACACACAGACACACACACTCACACTCACACACACAGACACACACACTCACGCTCACTCACACAGACACACACACTCACGCTCACTCACACACACACTCACACTCACACAAACTCACACTCACACACACTCCGACACACTCTCACACTTACACACCCTCACCCTCACACTCTCACTCACACACACTCACTCACTCTCACACACACACTCACACACTCACACTCTCACATACTCACACACACTTACACACACAATCACACTCAAACTCTCTCACACACACTCACACAGACTCACACACATTCACACTCGCACACAAACTCACAGACTCACACTCACACACACACTCACACTCTCACACACTCATACTTACACACACACACACTCACTCTCACTCACACACAGTCACACTCACACACACTCATACTCTCACACATTCACACTCACACACACATACTCACACTCACACACACTCACTCTCACACACACTCACTCACAGACACACACACTCTCTCACACACAGTCACACACACTCACACTCACTCACACACACAATCACACTCACACTAACACACACACAAACCCACACTCACACTCACACACACTCACACTCACAATCACACACACTCCGACGCACTCTCACACTTAGACACCCTCACCCTCACACTCTCACTCACACACACTCACTCACTCTCACCCACACACTCACACACTCACACTCTCACATACTCACACACACTGACACACACACTGACACACACACTCACACTCAAACTCTCACACACACACTCACACAGACTCACACACATTCACACTCGCACACAAACTCACAGACTCACACTCACACACACTCACATTCTCACGCACTCATACTTACACACACTCACACACTCACTCTCACTCACACACAGTCACACTCACACACACTTATACTCACACACATTCACACTCACACACACACATACTCACACTCACACACACACTCACTCTCACATACACTCACACACAGACACACACACTCACACTCACACACACACTCGCACACTCACACACACTCACAAACACACTCACACTTACACACACTCACACACACACACTCTCTCACACACACTCACACTCACTCACACACACACTCACACTCACACACACTCACACACTTAAACTCACACTCACACTCACACAAACTCACACTCACACACACTCCGACACACTCTCACACTCACACACCCTCACCCTCACACTCTGACTCACACACACTCACTCACTCTCACACACACACTCACACACTCACACTCTCACATACTCACACACACTTACACACACAAGCACACTCAAACTCTCTCACACACACTCACACAGACTCACACACATTCACACTCGCACACAAACTCACAGACTCACACTCACACACACACTCACACTCTCACACACTCATACTTACACACACTCACACACTCACTCTCACTCACACACAGTCACACTCACACACACTCATACTCTCACACATTCACACTCACACACACATACTCACACTCACACACACTCACTCACAGACACACACACTCTCTCACACACAGTCACACACACTCACACTCACTCACACACACACTCACACTCACACACACACTCACACTAACACACACACAAACCCACACTCACACTCACACAAACTCACACTCACAATCACACACACTCCGACGCACTCTCACACTTACACACCCTCACCCTCACACTCTCACTCACACACACTCACTCACTCTCACCCACACACTCACACACTCACACTCTCACATACTCACACACACTGACACACACACTGACACACACTGACACACACACTCACACTCAAACTCTCACACACACACTCACACAGACTCACACACATTCACACTCGCACACAAACTCACAGACTCACACTCACACACACTCACATTCTCACGCACTCATACTTACACACACTCACACACTCACTCTCACTCACACACAGTCACACTCACACACACTCATACTCACACACATTCACACTCACACACACACATACTCACACTCACACACACACTCACTCTCACATACACTCACACACAGACACACACACTCACACTCACACACACACTCGCACACTCACACACACTCACAAACACACTCACACTTACACACACTCACACACACACACTCTCTCACACACACTCACACACACACTCATACTCACACTCACTCAGATACAGACACTCACAAACACACACACTCACACACTCACACACACACTCACACAGACTCACACACATTCACACTCGCACACAAACGCACAGACTCACACTCACACACACACTCACACTCTCACACACTCATACTTACACACACTCACACACTCTCACTCACACACAGTCACACTCACACACACACTCATACTCACACACATTCACACTCACACACATACTCACACTCACACACACACTCACTCACACACCGACACACACTCACACACACACAAACACATCACACTCACACTCACACTCACACACACATTCTCACTCACACACACACGCACATACTCACACTCACACACACTCATGCACACTCATTCTCACACACACAGAGACACTCACACTCACAGACACACACACTCGCACACACACACACACACACACATACACACTCAAACATTCTCACTCACACTCACACTCACACACATAAACACACACTCACCCTAACTCACTCTCACACACACTCACACACTCACACTCTCACATACTCACATACACTCACACACACACTCACACTCAAACTCTCTCGCACACACTCACACAGACTCACACACATTCACATTCGCACACAAACTCACAGACTCACACTCACACACACACTCACACTCTCACACACACACACACTCACACTCACACACACTCCGACACACTCTCACACTCACACACCCTCACCCTCACACTCTCACTCACACACACTCACTCACTCTCACACACACTCACACTCTCACATACACACACACACACTGACACACACACTCACACTCACACTAACACACACACACTCACACACACACACTCACACACACACTCTCTCACATACACACTCACACACAGACACACACACACTCACACACACAGACACACACACTCACACTCACACACACAGACACACACACTCACGCTCACTCACACAGACACACACACTCACGCTCACTCACACACACACTCACACTCACACAAACTCACACTCACACACACTCCGACACACTCTCACACTCACACACCCTCACCCTCACACTCTCACTCACACACACTCACTCACTCTCACACACACACTCACACACTCACACTCTCACATACTCACACACACTTACACACACAATCACACTCAAACTCTCTCACACACACTCACACAGACTCACACACATTCACACTCGCACACAAACTCACAGACTCACACTCACACACACACTCACACGCTCACACACTCATACTTACACACACTCACACACTCACTCTCACTCACACACAGTCACACTCACACACAATCATACTCTCACACATTCACACTCACACACACATACTCACACTCACACACACTCACTCTCACACACACTCACTCACAGACACACACACTCTCTCACACACAGTCACACACACTCACACTCACTCACACACACAATCACACTCACACACACACTCACACTAACACACACACAAACCCACACTCACACTCACACACACTCACACTCACAATCACACACACTCCGACGCACTCTCACACTTACACACCCTCACCCTCACACTCTCACTCACACACACTCACTCACTCTCACCCACACACTCACACACTCACACTCTCACATACTCACACACACTGACACACACACTGACACACACACTCACACTCAAACTCTCACACACACTCACACAGACTCACACACATTCACACTCGCACACAAACTCACAGACTCACACTCACACACACTCACATTCTCACGCACTCATACTTACACACACTCACACACTCACTCTCACTCACACACAGTCACACTCACACACACTTATACTCACACACATTCACACTCACACACACACATACTCACACTCACACACACACTCACTCTCACATACACTCACACACAGACACACACACTCACACTCACACACACACTCGCACACTCACACACACTCACAAACACACTCACACTTACACACACTCACACACACACACTCTCACTCACACACACAGACACACACACTCACACTCACACACACAGACACACACTCACGCTCACTCACACACACACTCACACTCACACAAACTCACACTCACACACACTCCGACACACTCTCACACTCACACACCCTCACCCTCACACTCTCACTCACACACACTCACTCACTCTCACACACACACTCACACACTCACACTCTCACATACTCACACACACTTACACACACACTCACACTCAAACTCTCTCACACACACTCACAAGACTCACACACATTCACACTCGCACACAAACTCACAGACTCACACTCACACACACTCACATTCTCACGCAGTCATACTTACACACACTCACACACTCACTCTCACTCACACACAGTCACACTCACACACACTCATACTCACACACATTCACACTCACACACACATACTCACACTCACACACACACTCACTCTCACATACACTCACACACAGACACACACACTCACACTCACACACACACTCGCACACTCACACACACTCACAAACACACTCACACTTACACACACTCACACACACACTCACTCTCACTCACACACAGTCACACTCACACACACTCATACTCACACACATTCACACTCACACACACACATACTCACACTCACACACACACTCACTCTCACATACACTCACACACAGACACACACACTCACACTCACACACACACTCGCACACTCACAAACACTCACAAACACACTCACACTTACACACACTCACACACACACACACTCTCTCACACACACTCACACACACACTCATACTCACACTCACTCAGATACAGACACTCACAAACACACACACTCACACACCCACACACACACAGACACACACACTCTCAAATTCACACTCACACACACACATACTCACACTCACACACACACTCACTCTCACATACACTCACACACAGACACACACACTCACACTCACACACACACTCGCACACTCACACTCTGACATACTCACACACACTGACACATACACTGACACACACTGACACACACACTCACACTCAAACTCTCACACACACACTCACACAGACTCACACACATTCACACTCGCACACAAACTCACAGACTCACACTCACACACACTCACATTCTCACACACTCATACTTACACACACTCACACACTCACTCTCACTCACACACAGTCACACTCACACACACTATCATACTCACACACATTTACACTCACACACACACATACTGACACTCACACACACACTCACTCTCACATACACTCACACACAGACACACACACTCACACTCACACTCACACTTACACACACTCACACACACATTCTCACATACTCACTCACACACAGACACTCACACTCACACACACACACTCTCTCACACAGACTCCCACACACACTCATACTCACACTCACTCAGATACAGACACTCACAAACACACACACTCACACACCCACAAACACACAGACACACACACACTCAAATTCACACTCACACACAGACACTCACATGCTCACACTCACTCACACACAGACACACACTGACACTCACACACTCGGACACACACACTCACTTACTCACACATACACTCAAACATTCTCACTCACACTCACACACATAAACACACACTCACACTCACACACACACACAGCCTTACATACATTCACACTCGCACACAAACACACAGGCTCACACACTCTCACTCACTCTCACACACACTTAAACTCACACTCACACTCACACAAACTGACACTCACACTCACACACTCCGACACACTCTCACACTCATACACCCTCACCTTCACACTCTCACTCACACACACTCACTCACTCTCACACACACACTCACACACTCAAACTCTCACATACTCACACACACTTACACACACACTCACACTCAAACTCTCACACACACACACTCACACAGACTCACAAACATTCACACTCACACACACACTCACACTCTCACACACACATACTCACACTCACACACACACTCACTCTCAGACACACTCACACAGAGACACACAAACACTCTCACACACACTGACACACACACTCACACACACTGAATAACATAGTCACACTCAAACTCACACACACACACTCACACAGACTCACACACTTTCACACTCCCACACGCTCATACTTACACACACTCACACACTCACTCTCACTCACACACACTCACACTCACACACACACTCACACTAACACACACACACAAACCCACACTCACACTCACACAAACTCACACTCACACACACACACTCCGACGCACTCTCACACTTACACACCCTCACCCTCACACTCTCACTCACAGACGCTCACTCACTCTCACACACACACTCACACACACACTCTCACATACTCACACACACTGACAAACACACTGACACACACTGACACACACACTCACACTCAAACTCTCACACACACACTGACACAGACTCACACACACTCACACTCAGACACAGCCACACACTCACACACACACTGTCTCACATACACACTCACACACAGACACACACACTCACACTCACACTAACACACACACACTCACACACACACACTCACACACACTCTCTCACATACACACTCACACACAGACACACACACACTCACACACACAGACACACACACTCACACACACACTCACACACTCACACACACTCACAAACACACTCACACTCACACACAGCCACACACTCACACACACTCTCTCACATACACACTCACACACAGACACACACACTCACACTAACACACACACTCACACACACACACTCACACACACACTCTCTCACATACACACTCACACACAGACACACACACACTCACACACACAGACACACACTCACACTCACACGCACAGACACACACACTCACACTCACTCACACACACACTCACACTCACACACACTCACACTCACACACTTAAACTCACACTCACATTCACACAAACTCACACTCACCCACACTCCGACACACTCTCCCACTCACACACTCTCACCCTCACACTCTCACTCACACACACTCACTCACTCTCACACACACTCACACACTCACACTCTCACATACTCACACACACTTACACACACACTCACACTCAAACTCTCACACACACACTCACAGACTCACAGACATTCACACTCGCACACAAACTCACAGACTCACACTCACACACACACTCACACTCTCAGACACTCATACTTACACACACTCACACACTCACTCTCACTCACACACAGTCACACTCACACACACACACTCATACTCACACACATTCACACTCACACACACATACTCACACTCACACACACACTCACACTCACACACACTCACACACAGACACACACACTCCCACACACACTCCCACACTCACACACACTCACTCACACACACACACTCACACACACACTCACACTAACACACACACAAACCCACACTCACACAAACTCACACTCACACTCACATACACTCTGTCGCACTCTCACACTTACACACCCTCACCCTCACACTCTCACTCACACACACTCACTCACTCTCACACACACACTCACACACTCACACTCTCACATACTCACACACACTGACACACACACTGACACACACTGACACACACACTCACACTCAAACTCTCACACACACTCACACAGACTCACACACATTCACACTCGCACACAAACTCACAGAATCACACTCACACACACACTCACATTCTCACACACTCATACTTACACACACTCACACACTCACTCTCACTCACACACAGTCACACTCACACACACTATCATACTCACACACATTCACACTCACACACACACATACTCACACTCACACACACACTCACACTCTCACACACACTCGCACACTCACACACACTCACAAACACACTCACACTTACACACTCACACACACACTCTCTCACACACACTCACACACACACTCATACTCACACTCACTCAGATACAGACACTCACAAACACACACACTCACACTCACACACCCACACACACAGACACACACACTCTCAAATTCACACTCACACACAGACACTCACATGCTCACACTCACTCACACACAGACACACACACTGACACTCACACACTGACACACACACAATCACACACACAAACACACACACTTACACACACCCACTCGCACACAAACACACACACTCACACAGACACTCCCACACAGACTCACACACAATCAAACACTGACACTCAAACTAACACACACACTCACTGACACACACAGACACACACACACAAACACATCACACTCATACTCACACCTACATTCTCACTCACACACACACACATGCACATACTCACACTCACACTCACACACATTCATGCACACTCACACTCACACGCACAGAAACACTCACTCACACACACACACACTCGGACACACACACTCAATTACTCACACACACACTCAAACATTCTCACTCACACTCACACACATAAACACACACTCACACTCACACACACCCTCACCCTCACACTCTCACTAACACACACTCGCTCACTCTCACACACACACTCTCACATACTCACACACACTTACACACACACTCACACTCAAACTCTCACACACACACTCACACAGACTCACACACTTTCACACTCGCACACAAACACACAGACTCACACTCACACACACTCACACTCTCACACACTCATACTTACACACACTCACACTCACACACACTCATACCCACACACATTCACACTCACACAGACACGTACTCACATTTACACACACACTCACTCTCACACACACTCACACACAGACACACACACTCACACTCACACACCCACACACACAGACACACACACATTCAAACTCACACTCAGACACTGTCACACACTCGCTCACACTCACTCACACACACAGACACATACACTGGCACTCACACACACTGACACGCACACACTCACACACACAAACACACACACACTCACACACCCATTCGCACACACAAACACATGCACACACACAGACACTCCCACACACACTCACACTCAAACACATTCTCCCTCACACACACACACACACGCACACTCACACACACTCACTCTCACATACACACTCACACAGACACACACACTCACACTCTCAAACACACTCACATACTCACACACACTCACAAACACACTCACACTTACACACACTCACACCCACACTCTCTCATTTACACACACACAGACACACACACTCACACTCACACTAGCACACACACACTCACACACACAGTCACACACACTCTCTCACATACACACTCACACACAGACACACACACACTCACACACACACTCACACACACAGACACACTCACTCACACTCACACACACAGACACACACACACTCACACTCACTCACACACACACTCACAATCACACTCACAGTCACACAAACTCACAATTACACACACACCGACACACTCTCACACTCACACATCCTCACCCTCACCCTCTCACTCACACACACTCACTCACTCTCACACACACTCACACACTCACACTCTCACATACTCACACACACTTACACACACACTCACACTCAAACTCTCACACACACACTCACACAGACTCACACACATTCACACTCGCACACAAACTCACAGACTCACACTCACACACACACTCACACTCTCACACACTCATACTTACACACATTCACACACTCACTCTCACTCACACACAGTCACACTCACACACACACTCATACTCACACACATTCACACTCACACACACATACTCACACTCACACACACACTCACTCTCACACACACTCACACACAGACACACACACTCTCACACACACAGTCACACACACTCACACTCACTCACACACACACTCACACTCACACACACTCACACTAACACACACACACAAACCCACACTCACACTCACACAAACTCACACTCACACTCACACACACACTCACACTCACACACATTCACACTCTCACACACTCATACGTACACACACTCACACACTCACTCTCTCTCACACACCGTCACTCTCACACACACACTCAAACTCACACTCACACTCACACTCACACAAACTCACAATCACACACACTCCGACACACTCTCACACTCATACACCCTCACCCTCACACTCTCACTCACACACACTCACTCACTCTCACACACACACACACACACTCACACTCTCACATACTCACACACACTTACACACACACTCACACTCAAACTCTCACACACACACTCTCACACACACAGTCACACTCACTCACACTCACTCACACACACACTCACACAAACCCATAATCACACACACTCCGACACACTCTCACACTCATACACCCTCACCCTCACACTCTCACTCACACACACTCACTCACTCTCACACACACACTCACACACACTTACACACACACTCACACTCAAACTCTCACACACACACTCACACACTCAGTCACACACACTCACACTCACTCACACACACACTCACACTTACACACACCCACACACTCACACACACACTCTCTCACATACACACTCACACACAGACACACACACTCACACTCACACTAACACACACACACACACTAACACACACACAAACCCACTCACACACTCACACAAACTCACACTCACACACACACTCACAGTCACACACACTCACACTCTCACACACTCATACGTACACACACTCACACACTGACTGTCTCTCACACACCGTCACGCTCACACACACACTCAAACTCACACTCACACTCACACAAACTCACAATCACACACATTCCGACACACTCTCACACTCACACACCCTCACCCTCACACTCTCACTCACACACACTCACTCACTCTCACACACACACTCACACACTCACATACTCACACACACTTACACACACACTCACACTCAAACTCTCACACACACACTCACACAGACTCACACACATGCACACTCGCACACAAACTCACAGACTCACACTCACACACACACTCACACTCTCACACACTCATACTTACACACACTCACACACTCACTCTCACTCACTCTCACACACACACTCATACTCACACACATTCACACTCACACACACATACTCACACTCACACACACACTCACTCTCACACACACTCACACACACACTCACACTAACACACACACACAAACCCACACTCACACTCACACAAAATCACACTCACACTCACACACACTCCGACGCACTCTCACACTTACACACCCTCACCCTCACACTCTCACTCACACACGCTCACTCACTCTCACACACACACTCACACACTCACACTCTCACATACTCACACACACTGACACATACACTGATACACACTGACACACACACTCACACTCAAACTCTCACACACACACTCACACACTCACACACTCATACTTACACACACTCACAAACTCACTCTCACTCACTCTCACACACACACTCATACTCACACACATTCACACTCACACACACATACTCACACTCACACACACACTCACTCTCACACACACTCACACACAGACACACACAGTCACACACACAGTCACACACACTCACACTCACTCACACACACACTCACACACACACTCACACTAACACACACACACAAACCCACACTCACACTCACACAAAATCACACTCACACTCACACACACTCCGACGCACTCTCACACTTACACACCCTCACCCTCACACACTCACTCACACACGCTCACTCACTCTCACACACACACTCACACACTCACACTCTCACATACTCACACACACTGACACATACACTGATACACACTGACACACACACTCACACTCAAACTCTCACACACACTCTCACACAGACACACACACATTCACACTCGCACACAAACTCACAGACTCACACTCACACACACTCACATTCTCACACACTCATACTTACACACACTCACACACTCACTCTCACTCACACACAGTCACACTCACACACACTATCATACTCACACACATTTACACTCACACACACACATACTGACACTCACACACACACTCACTCTCACATACACTCACACACAGACACACACACTCACACTCACACACACACTCGCACACTCACACACACTCACAAACACACTCACACTTACACACACTCACACACACACTCTCACATACTCACTCACACACAGACACTCACACTCACACACACACACTCTCTCACACAGACTCCCACACACACTCATACTCACACTCACTCAGATACAGACACTCCCACACACACTCATACTCACACTCACTCAGATACAGACACTCACAAACAGCCACACTCACACTCACACACCCACAAACACACAGACACACACACTCTCAAATTCACACTCACACACAGACACTCACATGCTCACACTCACTCACACACAGACACACACTGACACGCACACACACTGACACGCACACACTCACACACACAAACACACACACTTACACACACCCACGCGCACACAAACACACGCACTCACACAGACACTCCCACACACACTCACACACAATCAAACACAGACACTCAAACTCACACATACACTCACTGACACACACACAGACACACACACACAAACACATCACACTCACACTCACACCTACATTCTCACTCACACACACACACACGCACATACTCACACTCACACTCAGACACATTCATGCACACTCACACACACACACAGAAACACTCACACTCACACACACACACTCGGACACACACACTCACTTACTCACACACACACTCAAACATTCTCACTCACACTCACACACATAAACACACACGCACACAAACTCACAGACTCACACACACTCAAACTCTCACACACACACTCAAACTCACACTCACACTCACACTCACACAAACTCACACTCACACTCACACACACTCTGACACACTCTCACACTCACACACCCTCACACACACTCGCACACCTACTCGCACACACAAACACATGCACTCACACAGACACTCCCACACACACTCACACTCAATCAAACACAGACACTCAAACTCATACACACTCACTGACACACACACAGACCCACACAGACACACACGCACTCACACACACACAAACACATCACACTCACACTCACACACATTCTCCCTCACACACACACTCACACTCACACACACACTCACACTCACACACTCAAACTCGCACACAAACTCACAGACTCACACTCACACACACACTCACACTCTCACACACTCATACTTACACACACTCACACACTCACTCTCACACACAGTCACACTCACACACACACATACTCACACTCACACACACACACTCACTCTCACACACACTCACACACAGACACACAAACACTCACACACACTGACACACACTCACACACACTGACACACACACTCACACTCAAACTCTCACACACACACTCACACAGACTCACACACATTCACACTCCCACACGCTCATACTTACACACACTCACACACTCACTCTCACTCACACACAGTCACACTCACACACACACTCACACACAGACACACACACTCACACTCACACACCCACACACAGACACACACACTCAAACTCACACTCACACACTGTCACACACACACTCACACTCACTCACACACACAGACACATACACTGACACTCACACACACTGACACGCACACATTCACACACGCAAACACACACACACGCACACACACACTCGCACACACAAACACATGCACTCACACAGACACTCCCACACACACTCACACTCAATCAAACACAGTCACTCAAACTCACACACACTCACTGACACACACACAGACCCACACACACACTCACTCTCAGACACACTCACACACAGACACACACACTCACAATCACACACACGCACTCTCACACACACAAACACACACACTCACACTCACACACCCACACGCACACTCACACACACACTCACTCTCAGACACACTCACACACAGACACACACACTCACAATCACACACACACTCACACTCACACAGACTCACATACATTCACACTCGCACACAAACACACAGACTCACACACACTCAAACTCTCACACACACACTCAAACTCACACTCACACTCACACTCACACAAACTCACACTCACACTCACACACACTCTGACACACTCTCACACTCACACACCCTCACCCTCACACTCTCACTCACACACACTCACTCACTCTCACACACACACTCACACACTCACACTCTCACATACTCACACACACTCACACACACATACACTCACACTCAAACTCTCACACACACTCCCACACACTCCCACACACGATCACACTCACTCACACACACAGACACATACACTGACACTCACACACACTGACACGCACACACTCACATACACAATCACACACACACTCGCACACCCACTCGCACACACAAACACATGCACTCACACAGACACTCCCACACACACTCACACTCAATCAAACACAGACACTCAAACTCACACACACTCACACACACACAGACCCACACAGACACACACGCACTCACACACACACAAACACATCACACTCACACTTACACACACTCACACACACACTCTCACTTACTCACTCACACACAGACACTCACACTCACACACACTCTGACACACACTCACACACACACTCATACTCACACTCACTCAGATACAGACACTCACAAACACACACACTCACACTCACACACCCACACACACAGACACACACACTCTCAAATTAACACTCAGACACAGACACTCACATGCTCACACTCACTCACACACAGACACACACACTGACACTCACACACACTGACACGCACACACTCACACACACAAACACACACACTTACACACACCTACTCGCACACAAACACGCACTCACACAGACACTCCCACACACACTCACACACAATCAAACACAGACACTCAAACTCACACACACACTCACTGACACACACACAGACACACACACACAAACACATCACACTCACACTCACACCCACATTCTCACTCACACACACACACACACATGCACATACTCACACTCATACTCACACACATTCATGCACACTCACATTCACACACACACACACTCGGACACACACACTCACTCACACACACACTCAAACATTCTCACTCACACTCACACACATAAACACACACTCACCCTCACACACACTCACACTCACACTCTCACTCACACACACTCACTCACTCTCTCACACACACTCTCACACTCACACTCTCACATACTCACACACACTTACACACACACTCACACTCAAACTCTCACACACACTCACTCAGACTCACATACATTCACACTCGCACACAAACACACAGACTCACACACACTCACTGACACACACACAGACCCACACAGACACACACACACTCACACACACACAAAAACATCACACTCACACTCACACACTTTCTCCCTCACACACACACACGCACATTCACACACACTCACTCTCACATACACTCACTCACACACACACACTCACACTCACACACACTCACACACACTCACAAACACACTCACACTTACACACACCCACACACTCACACACAGACACACACACTCACACTCACACTAACACACACACACTCACACACAAACACTCACACACACACACTCTCTCACATACACACTCACACACAGACACACACACACTCACACTCACACACACTCACACTCACACACTCAAACTCACACTCACACAAACTCACACTCACACACACTCCGACACACTCTCACACTCACACACCCTCACCCTCACACTCTCACTCACACACACTCACTCACTCTCACACACTCACACACTCACACTCTCACATCCTCACACACACTCACACACACACTCACACTCAAACTCTCACACACACACTCACACAGACTCACACTCATTCACACTCGCACACAAACTCACAGACTCACACTCACACAAACACTCACACTCTCACACACTCATACTTACACACACTCACACACTCACTCTCACTCACACACAGTCACACTCACACACACTATCATACTCACACACATTCACACTCACACACACACATACTTACACTCACACACACACTCACTCTCACATACACTCACACACAGACACACACACTCACACTCACACACACACTCGCACACTCACATACACTCACAAACACACTCACACTTACACACACTCACACACACACTCTCACATACTCACTCACACACAGACACTCACACTCACACACACACTCTCACACACACACACACACACACACACACTCATACTCACACTCACTCAGATACAGACACTCACAAACACACACACTCACACTCACACACCCACACACACAGACACACACACTCTCAAATTCACACTCACGCACAGACACTCACATGCTCACACTCACTCACACACAGACACACACACTGACACTCACACACACTGACACGCACGCACTCACACACACAAACACACACACTTACACACACCTACTCGCACACAAACACGCACTCACACAGACACTCCCACACACACTCACACACAATCAAACTCAGACACTCAAACTCACACACACACTCACTGACACACACACAGACACACACACACTCACACATCACACTCACACTCACACCCACATTCTCACTCACACACACACATGCACATACACACACTCATACTCACACACATTCATGCACACTCACACTCACACTCACACACACTCGGACACACACACTCACTTACTCACACACACACTCAAACATTCTCACTCACACTCACACACATAAACACACACTCACCCTCACACACACTCACACTCTCACTCACACACACTTACTCACTCTCTCACACACACTCTCACACTCACACTCTCACATACTCACACACACTTACACACACACTCACACTCAAAGTCTCACACTCACTCACTCAGACTCACATACATTCACACTCGCACACAAACACTCAAACTCACACACACTCACTGACACACACACAGACCCACACAGACACACACACACTCACAGACACACAAAAACATCACACTCACACTCACACACTTTCTCCCTCACACACACACACGCACACTCACACACACTCACTCTTACATACACTCACTCGCACACACACACTCACACTCACACACACACTCACACACACTCACAAACACACTCACACTTACACACACCCACACACTCACACACACACTCTCTCACATACACACTCACACACAGACACACACACTCACACTCACACTAACACACACACTCACACTCACACTAACACACACACACTCACACACACACACTCACACACACTCTCTCACATACACACTCACACACAGACACACACACACTCACACACACTCACACACACACATACTCACACTCACACACACACTCACTCTCACACACACTCACACACAGACACACAAACACTCTCACACACACTGACACACACTCACACACACACACACTCACACTCAAACTCTCACACACACACTCACACAGACTCACACACATTCACACTCCCACACGCTCATACTTACACACACTCACACACTCACTCTCACTCACACACAGTCACACTCACACACACACTCACACACAGACACACACACTCACACTCACACACCCACACACAGACACACACATACTCAAACTCACACTCACACACTGTCACACACACACTCACACTCACTCACACACACAGACACATACACTGACACTCACACACACTGACACGCACACATTCACACACGCAAACACACACACGCACACACACACTCGCACACACAAACACATGCACTCACACAGACACTCCCACAGACACTCACACTCAATCAAACACAGTCACTCAAACTCACACACACTCACTGACACACACAGACCCACACACACACTCACTCTCAGACACACTCACACACAGACACACACACTCACAATCACACACACGCACTCACACACACACAAACACATCACACTCACACTCACACACCCACACGCACACTCACACACACACACACTCTCAGACACACTCACACACAGACACACACACTCACAATCACACACACACTCACACTCACACAGACTCACATACATTCACACTCGCACACAAACACACAGACTCACACACACTCAAACTCTCACACACACACTCAAACTCACACTCACACTCACACAAACTCACACTCACACTCTCACTCACACACACTCACTCACTCTCACACACACACTCACACACTCACACTCTCACATACTCACACACACTCATACACACACACAGTCACACTCAAACTCTCACACACACTCCCACACAGACACACACACTCACACACCCACACACACAGACACACACACACTCAAATTCACACTCAGACACTGTCACACACACGATCACACTCACTCACACACACAGACACATACACTGACACTCACACACACTGACACGCACACACTCACACACACAAACACACACACACTCACACACCCACTCGCACACACAAACACATGCACTCACACAGACACTCCCACACACACTCACACTCAATCAAACACAGACACTCAAACTCACACACACTCACTGACACACACACAGACCCACACAGACACACACGCACTCACACACACACAAACACATCACACTCACACTCACACACATTCTCCCTCACACACACACACGCACACTCACACACACTCACTCTCACATACACACTCACACACAGACACACACACTCACACTCTCAAACACACTCACACACTCACACACACTCACAAACACACTCACACTTACACACACCCACACACTCACACCCACACTCTCTCACATACACACACACAGACACACACACTCACACTAACACACACACACTCACACACACACTCACAAACACACTCTCTCACATACACACTCACACACAGACACAAGCACACTCACACACACTCACACTCACACACACAGACACACACACTCACACTCACTCACACACACACTCACACTCACACACACACTCACACTCATCACACTCAAACTCACACTCACACAAACTCGCAATCACACACACTCCGACACACTCTCACACTCACACACCCTCACCCTCACACTCTCACTCACACACACTCACTCACTCTCACACACACACTCACACACTCACACTCTCACATACTCACACACACTTACACACACACTCACACTCAAACTCTCACACACACACTCACACAGACTCACCCACATTCACACTCGCACACAAACTCACAGACTCACACTCACACACACACTCACACTCTCACACACTCATACTTACACACACTCACACAATCACTCTCACTCACACACGCTCACACTCAATCAAACACAGACACTCAAACTCACACACACTCACTGACACACACACAGACCCACACAGACACACACGCACTCACACACACACAAAAACATCACACTCACACTCACACACATTCTCCCTCACACACACACACGCACACTCACACACACTCACTCTCACATACACTCACTCACACTCACACACTCACACTCACACACACTCACACACACTCACAAACACACTCACACTTACACTCACCCACACACTCACACACACACTATCTCACATACACACTCACGCACAGACACACACACTCACACTCACACTCACACTAACACACACACTCACACACACACTCACATTCACACTCTCTCACATACATACTCACACACAGACACACATACTGACACACACACTGACACACACACTCACACAGACTCACATACATTCACACTCACTCACACACACTCACACTCACACACACACACTCACACTCACACACTCAAACTCACACTCACACTCACACAAACTCACACTCACACACGCTCCGACACACTCTCACACTCACACACCCTCACCCTCACACTCTCACTCACACACACTCACTCACTCTCACACACTCACACACTCACACTCTCACATACTCACACACACTCACACACACACACTCACACTCAAAGTCTCACACACACACTCACACAGACTCACACACATTCACACTCGCACGCAAACTCACAGACTCACACTCACACACACACTCACACTCTCACACACTCATACTTACACACACTCACACACTCACTCTCACTCACACACAGTCACACTCACACACACTATCATACTCACACACATTCACACTCACACACACACATACTTACACTCACACACACACACTCACTCTCACATACACTCACACACAGACACACACACTCACACTCACACACACACTCGCACACTCACATACACTCACAAACACACTCACACTCACACACACACTCACACTAACACACACACTCAAACCCACACTCACACTCACACAAACTCACACACACTCTCACACACACACCGACGCACTCTCACACTTACACACCCTCACCCTCACACTCTCACTCACACACACTCACTCACTCTCACACACACACTCACACATTCACACTCTCACATACTCACACACACTGACACACACACTGACACACACTGACACACACACTCACACTCAAACTCTGACACACACACTCACACAGACTCACACACATTCACATTCGCACACAAACTCACGGACTCACACTCACACACACACTCACATTCTCACACACTCATACTTACGCACACTCACACACTCACTCTCACTCACACACAGTCACACTCACACACACACATACTTACACTCACACACACTCACTCTCACATACACTCACACACAGACACACACACTCACACTCACACACACACTTGCACACTCACATACACTCACAAACACACTCACACTTACACACACTCACACACACACTCTCACATACTCACTCACACACAGACACTCACACTCACACACACACTCTGACACACACTGTAACACACACACTCATACTCACACTCACTCAGATACAGACACTCACAAACACACACACTCACACACCCACACACACAGACACACACACTCTCAAATTCACACTCACACACAGACACTCACATGCTCACACTCATTCACACACAGACACACAAACTGTCACTCACACACGCTGACACGCAAACACTCACACACACAAACACACACACTTACACACACCTACTCGCACACAGACACGCACTCACACAGACACACCCACACACACTCACACACAATCAAACACAGACACTCAAACTCACACACACACTCACTGACACACACAGACACACACACACAAACACATCACACTCACACCCACATTCTCACTCACAGACACACACACATTAACATACTCACACTCATACTCACACACATTCATGCACACTCACACTCACACACACACACACTCGGACACACACACTCACTTACTCACACACACACTCAAACATTCTCACTCACACTCACACACATAAACACACACTCACCCTCACACACACTCACACTCACACTCTCACTCACACACACTCACTCACTCTCTCACACACACTCTCACACTCACACTCTCACATACTCACACACACTTACACACACACTCACACTCAAAGTCTCACACTCACTCACTCAGACTCACATACATTCACACTCGCACACAAACACTCAATCTCACACATATCACTGACACACACACAGACCCACACAGACACACACACACTCACACACACACAAAACCATCACACTCACACTCACACACTGTCTCCCTCACACACACACACACGCACACTCACACGCACTCACTCTCACATACACTCACTCGCACACACACACTCACACTCACACACACACTCACACACACTCACAAACACACTCACACTTACACACACCCACACACTCACACACACACTCTCTCACATACACACTCACACACAGACACACACACTCACACTCACACTAACACACACACACTCACACTCACACTAACACACACACACTCACACACACACTCTCTCACATACACACCCACACACTCACACACACACTCTCTCACATACACACTCACACACACACTCACACTCACTCACACACACTCACACTCACAGACACTCACACTCACACACTCAAACTCACACTCACACAAACTCACACTCACACACACTCCGACACACACTCACACTCACACACCCTCACCCTCACACTCTCACTCACACACACTCACTCACTCTCACACACACTCACTCACTCTCACACACACACTCACACACTCACACTCTCACATACTCACACACACTTACACACACACTCACACTCAAACTCTCACACACACACTCAAACAGACTCACATACATTCACACTCGCACACAAACTCACAGACTCACACTCACACACACACTCACTCTCTCACACACTCATACTTACACACACTCACACACTCACTCTCACTCACACAGTCACACTCACACACACACTCATACTCGCACACATTCACACTCACACACACATACTCACACTCACACACACACTCACTCTCACACACACTCACACACAGACACACACAGTCTCACACACACAGTCACATACACTCACACTCACTCATACACACTCACACTCACACACACACTCACACTAACACACACATTCAAACCCACACTCACACTCACACAAACTCACACTCACAATCACACACACTCCGACGCATTCTCACACTTACACACCCTCACCCTCACACTCTCACTCACACACACTCACTCACTCTCACGCACACACTCACACACTCACACTCTCACATACTCACACACACTGACACACACACTCACACTCAAACTCTCACACACACACTCACACAGACTCACCCACATTCACATTCGCACACAAACTCACACTCACACTCACACACACACTCACATTCTCACACACTCATACTTACGCTCACTCACACACTCACTCTCACTCACACACAGTCACACTCACACACACTATCATACTCACACACATTCACACTCACACACACACATACTTACACTCACACACACACTCACTCGCACATACACTCACACACAGACACACACACTCACACTCACACACACACTCGCACACTCACATACACTCACAAACACACTCACACTTACACACACTCACACACACACTCTCACTTACTCACTCACACACAGACACTCACACTCACACACACTCTGACACACACTCACACACACACTCATACTCACACTCACTCAGATACAGACACTCACAAACACACACACTCACACTCACACACCCACACACACAGACACACACACTCTCAAATTAACACTCAGACACAGACACTCACATGCTCACACTCACTCACACACAGACACACACACTGACACTCACACACACTGACACGCACACACTCACACACACAAACACACACACTTACACACACCTACTCGCACACAAACACGCACTCACACAGACACTCCCACACACACTCACACACAATCAAACACAGACACTCAAACTCACACACACACTCACTGACACACACACAGACACACACACACAAACACATCACACTCACACTCACACCCACATTCTCACTCACACACACACACACACATGCACATACTCACACTCATACTCACACACATTCATGCACACTCACATTCACACACACACACACTCGGACACACACACTCACTCACACACACACTCAAACATTCTCACTCACACTCACACACATAAACACACACTCACCCTCACACACACTCACACTCACACTCTCACTCACACACACTCACTCACTCTCTCACACACACTCACACACTCACACTCTCACATACTCACACACACTCACACACACACACTCACACTCAAAGTCTCACACACACACTCACACAGACTCACACACATTCACACTCGCACGCAAACTCACAGACTCACACTCACACACACACTCACACTCTCACACACTCATACTTACACACACTCACACACTCACTCTCACTCACACACAGTCACACTCACACACACTATCATACTCACACACATTCACACTCACACACACACATACTTACACTCACACACACACACTCACTCTCACATACACTCACACACAGACACACACACTCACACTCACACACACACTCGCACACTCACATACACTCACAAACACACTCACACTCACACACACACTCACACTAACACACACACTCAAACCCACACTCACACTCACACAAACTCACACACACTCTCACACACACACCGACGCACTCTCACACTTACACACCCTCACCCTCACACTCTCACTCACACACACTCACTCACTCTCACACACACACTCACACATTCACACTCTCACATACTCACACACACTGACACACACACTGACACACACTGACACACACACTCACACTCAAACTCTGACACACACACTCACACAGACTCACACACATTCACATTCGCACACAAACTCACGGACTCACACTCACACACACACTCACATTCTCACACACTCATACTTACGCACACTCACACACTCACTCTCACTCACACACAGTCACACTCACACACACACATACTTACACTCACACACACTCACTCTCACATACACTCACACACAGACACACACACTCACACTCACACACACACTTGCACACTCACATACACTCACAAACACACTCACACTTACACACACTCACACACACACTCTCACATACTCACTCACACACAGACACTCACACTCACACACACACTCTGACACACACTGTAACACACACACTCATACTCACACTCACTCAGATACAGACACTCACAAACACACACACTCACACACCCACACACACAGACACACACACTCTCAAATTCACACTCACACACAGACACTCACATGCTCACACTCATTCACACACAGACACACAAACTGTCACTCACACACGCTGACACGCAAACACTCACACACACAAACACACACACTTACACACACCTACTCGCACACAGACACGCACTCACACAGACACACCCACACACACTCACACACAATCAAACACAGACACTCAAACTCACACACACACTCACTGACACACACAGACACACACACACAAACACATCACACTCACACCCACATTCTCACTCACAGACACACACACATTAACATACTCACACTCATACTCACACACATTCATGCACACTCACACTCACACACACACACACTCGGACACACACACTCACTTACTCACACACACACTCAAACATTCTCACTCACACTCACACACATAAACACACACTCACCCTCACACACACTCACACTCACACTCTCACTCACACACACTCACTCACTCTCTCACACACACTCTCACACTCACACTCTCACATACTCACACACACTTACACACACACTCACACTCAAAGTCTCACACTCACTCACTCAGACTCACATACATTCACACTCGCACACAAACACTCAATCTCACACATATCACTGACACACACACAGACCCACACAGACACACACACACTCACACACACACAAAACCATCACACTCACACTCACACACTGTCTCCCTCACACACACACACACGCACACTCACACGCACTCACTCTCACATACACTCACTCGCACACACACACTCACACTCACACACACACTCACACACACTCACAAACACACTCACACTTACACACACCCACACACTCACACACACACTCTCTCACATACACACTCACACACAGACACACACACTCACACTCACACTAACACACACACACTCACACTCACACTAACACACACACACTCACACACACACTCTCTCACATACACACCCACACACTCACACACACACTCTCTCACATACACACTCACACACACACTCACACTCACTCACACACACTCACACTCACAGACACTCACACTCACACACTCAAACTCACACTCACACAAACTCACACTCACACACACTCCGACACACACTCACACTCACACACCCTCACCCTCACACTCTCACTCACACACACTCACTCACTCTCACACACACTCACTCACTCTCACACACACACTCACACACTCACACTCTCACATACTCACACACACTTACACACACACTCACACTCAAACTCTCACACACACACTCAAACAGACTCACATACATTCACACTCGCACACAAACTCACAGACTCACACTCACACACACACTCACTCTCTCACACACTCATACTTACACACACTCACACACTCACTCTCACTCACACAGTCACACTCACACACACACTCATACTCGCACACATTCACACTCACACACACATACTCACACTCACACACACACTCACTCTCACACACACTCACACACAGACACACACAGTCTCACACACACAGTCACATACACTCACACTCACTCATACACACTCACACTCACACACACACTCACACTAACACACACATTCAAACCCACACTCACACTCACACAAACTCACACTCACAATCACACACACTCCGACGCATTCTCACACTTACACACCCTCACCCTCACACTCTCACTCACACACACTCACTCACTCTCACGCACACACTCACACACTCACACTCTCACATACTCACACACACTGACACACACACTCACACTCAAACTCTCACACACACACTCACACAGACTCACCCACATTCACATTCGCACACAAACTCACACTCACACTCACACACACACTCACATTCTCACACACTCATACTTACGCTCACTCACACACTCACTCTCACTCACACACAGTCACACTCACACACACTATCATACTCACACACATTCACACTCACACACACACATACTTACACTCACACACACACTCACTCGCACATACACTCACACACAGACACACACACTCACACTCACACACACACTCGCACACTCACATACACTCACAAACACACTCACACTTACACACACTCACACACACACTCTCACTTACTCACTCACACACAGACACTCACACTCACACACACTCTGACACACACTCACACACACACTCATACTCACACTCACTCAGATACAGACACTCACAAACACACACACTCACACTCACACACCCACACACACAGACACACACACTCTCAAATTAACACTCAGACACAGACACTCACATGCTCACACTCACTCACACACAGACACACACACTGACACTCACACACACTGACACGCACACACTCACACACACAAACACACACACTTACACACACCTACTCGCACACAAACACGCACTCACACAGACACTCCCACACACACTCACACACAATCAAACACAGACACTCAAACTCACACACACACTCACTGACACACACACAGACACACACACACAAACACATCACACTCACACTCACACCCACATTCTCACTCACACACACACACACACACATGCACATACTCACACTCATACTCACACACATTCATGCACACTCACACTCACACACACACACACTCGGACACACACACTCACTTACTCACACACACACTCAAACATTCTCACTCACACTCACACACATAAACACACACTCACCCTCACACACACTCACACTCACACTCTCACTCACACACACTCACTCACTCTCTCACACACACTCTCACACTCACACTCTCACATACTCACACACACTTACACACACACTCACACTCAAACTCTCACACACACTCACTCAGACTCACATACATTCACACTCGCACACAAACACACAGACTCACACACACTCACTGACACACACACAGACCCACACAGACACACACACACTCACACACACACAAAAACATCACACTCACACTCACACACTTTCTCCCTCACACACACACACGCACATTCACACACACTCACTCTCACATACACTCACTCACACACACACACTCACACTCACACACACTCACACACACTCACAAACACACTCACACTTACACACACCCACACACTCACACACACACACACACACTCACACTCACACCAACACACACGCACTCACACAAAAACACTCTCACACACACACTCTCTCACATACACACTCACACACAGACACACACACACTCACACAAACACAGACACACACACTCACACTCACACACACACTCACACTCACTCACACACACTCACACTCACACACACACTCACACTCACACACTCAAACTCACACTCACACTCACACAAACTCACACTCACACACACTCCGACACACTCTCACACTCACACACCCTCACCCTCACACTCTCACTCACACACACTCACTCACTCTCACACACACACTCACACACTCACACTCTCACATACTCACACACACTTACACACACACTCACACTCAAACTCTCACACACACACTCACACAGACTCACATACATTCACACTCGCACACAAACTCACAGACTCACACTCACTCTCTCACACACTCATACTTACACACACTCACACACTCACTCACTCACACAGTCACACTCACACACACACTCATACTCGCACACATTCACACTCACACACACATACTCACACTCACACACACACTCACTCACACACACTCACACACAGACACACACACTCTCACACACACAGTCACACACACTCACACTCACTCACACACACTCACACTCACACACACACTCACACTAACACACATACTCAAACCCACACTCACACTCACACAAACTCACACTCACACTCACACACACTCCGACGCACTCTTACACTTACACACCCTCACTCTCACACTCTCACTCACACACACTCACTCACTCTCACACACACACTCACACACTCACACTCTCACATACTCACACACACTGACACACACACTGACACACACTGACACACACACTCACATTCAAACTCTCACACACACACTCACACAGACTCACACACATTCACATTCGCACACAAACTCACAGACTCACACTCACACACACACTCACATTCTCACACACTCATACTTACACACACTCAGACACTCACTCTCACTCACACACAGTCACACTCACACACACTATCATACTCACACACATTCACAATCTCACACACACTACCTCGCACATACACTCACACACAGACACACACACTCACACTCACACACACACTCGCACACTCACACACACTCGCAAACACACTCACACTTAAACACACTCACACACACACACTCTCACATACTCACACACAGACACTCACACTCACACACACACTCTCACACACACACTCACTCACTCTCACACACACACTCACACACTCACACTCTCACACTCTCACATACTCACACACACTTACACACACACTCACACTCAAACTCTCACACACACACTCACACAGACTCACATACATTCACACTCGCACACAAACTCACAGACTCACAGTCACACACACACTCACTCTCTCACACACTCATACTTACACACACTCACACACTCACTCTCACTCACACAGTAACACTCACACACACACTCATACTCGCACACATTCACAGTCACACACACATACTCACACTCACACACAGACACACACACTCTCACACACACAGTCACACACACTCACACTCACTCACACACACTCACACTCACACACACACTCACACTAACACACACACTCAAACCCACACTCACACTCACACAAACTCACACTCACACTCACACACACTCCGACGCACTCTCACACTTACAGACCCTCACCTTCACACTCTCACTCACACACACTCACTCACTCTCACACACACACTCACACACTCACACTCTCACATACTCACACACATTGACACACACACTGACACACACTGACACACACACTCACACTCAAACTCTCACACACACACTCACACAGACTCACACACATTCACATTCGCACACAAACTCACAGACTCACACTCACACACACACTCACATTCTCACACACTCATACTTACACACACTCACACACTCACTCTCACTCACACACAGTCACACTCACACACACTATCATACTCACACACATTCACACTCACACACACACATACTTACACTCACACACACACTCACTCTCACATACACTCACACACAGACACACACACTCACACTCACACACACACTCGCACACTCACATACACTCACAAACACACTCACACTCACACACACACTCACGCTAACACACACACTCAAACCCACACTCACACTCACACAAACTCACACTCACATTCACACACACACTGACGCACTCTCACACTTACACACCCTCACCCTCACACTCTCACTCACACACACTCACTCACTCTCACACACTCACACACTCACACTCTCACATACTCACACACACTCACACAAACACACTCACACTCAAAGTCTCACACACACACTCACACAGACTCACATACATTCACACTCGCACGCAAACTCACAGACTCACACTCACAAACACACTCACACTCACACACACACTCACACTAACACACACACTCAAACCCACACTCACTCTCACACACACTCACTCACTCTCACACACACACTCACACATTCACACTCTCACATACTCACACACACTGACACACAGACTGACACACACTGACACACACACTCACACTCAAACTCTGACACACACACTCACACAGACTCACACACATTCACATTCGCACACAAACTCACAGACTCACACTCACACACACACTCACATTCTCACACACTCATACTTACGCACACTCACACACTCACTCTCACTCACACACAGTCACACTCACACACACACATACTTACACTCACACACACTCACTCTCACATACACTCACACACAGACACACACACTCACACTCACACACACACTCGCACACTCACATACACTCACAAACACACTCACACTTACACACACTCACACACACACTCTCACATACTCATTCACACACAGACACACACACTCACACACACACTCTCACACACACACTCACACACACACTCATACGCACACTCACTCAGATACAGACACTCACAAACACACACACTCACACTCACACACCCACACACACAGACACACACACTCTCAAATTCACACTCACACACAGACACTCACATGCTCAAACACACTCACACACAGACACATACACTGACACTCACACACACTGACACGCACACACTCACACACACAAACACACACACTTACACACACCTACTCGCACACAAACACGCACTCACACAGACACACCCACACACACTCACACACACACAAACACATCACACTCAAACTCACACACACACTCACTGACACACACACAGACACACACACACAAACACATCACACTCACACTCACACCCACATTCTCACTCACACACACACACACATGCACATACTCACACTCATACTCACACACATTCATGCACACTCACACTCACACACACACACACTCGGACACACACACTCACTTACTCACACACACACTCAAACATTCTCACTCACACTCACACACATAAACACACACTCACCCTCACACACACTCACACTCACACTCTCACTCACACACACTCACTCACTCTCTCACACACACTCGCACACTCACACTCTCACATACTCACACACACACACACACTCACACTCAAAGTCTAACACTCACTCACTCAGACTCACATACATTCACACTCGCACACAAACACTCAAACTCACACACACTCACTGACACACACACAGACCCACACAGACACACACACACACACACACACACAAAACCATCACACTCACACTCACACACTTTCTCCCTCACACACACACACACGCATACTCACACACACTCACTCTCACATACACTCACTCGCACACACACACTCACACACACACTCACACACACTCACAAACACACTCACACTTACACACACCCACACACTCACACACACACTCTCTCACATACACACTCACACACAGACACACACACACTCACACTCACACTAACACACACACACACTCACACTCACACTAACACACACACACACTCACACACACACTCTCTCACATACACACTCACACACAGACACACACACACACACTCACACACACACTCACACTCACTCACACACACTAACACTCACACACACTCACACTCACACACTCAAACTCACACTCACACCAACTCACACTCACACAGACTCTGACACACTCTCACACCCTCACTCATTCTCACACACACTCACTCACTCTCACACACACACTCACACACTCACACTCTCACATACTCACACACACTTACACACACACTCACACTCAAACTCTCACACACACACTCACACAGACTCACATACATTCACACTCGCGCATAAACTCACAGACTCACACTCACACACACACTCACTCTCTCACACACTCATACTTACACACACTCACACACTCACTCTCACTCACACAGTCACACTCACACACACACTCATACTCGCACACATTCACACTCACACACACATACTCACACTCACACACACACTCACTCTCACACACACTCACACACAGACACACACACTCTCACACACAGAGTCACATACACTCACACTCACTCATACACACTCACATTCACGCACACTCAAACTAACACACACACTCAAACCCACACTCACACTCACACAAACTCACACTCACACTCACACACACTCCGACGCATTCTCACACTTACACACCCTCACCCTCACACTCTCACTCACACTCAATCACTCACTCTCACACACACACTCACACACTCACATACTCACACACACTGACACTCACACTGACACACACTGACACACACACTCACACTCAAACTCTCACACACACACTCACACAGACTCACACACATTCACATTCGCACACAAACTCACAGACTCACACTCACACACACACTCACATTCTCACACACTCATACTTACACACACTCACACACTCACTCTCACTCACACACAGTCACACTCACACACACTATCATACTCACACACATTCACACTCACACACACATACTTACACTCACACACACACTCACTCTCACATACACTCACATACAGACACACACACTCACACTCACACACACACTCGCACACTCACACACACTCACAAACACACTCACACTTAAACACACTCACACACACACTCTTACATACTCACTCACACACAGACACTCACACTCACACACACACTCTCACACACACACTCACTCACTCTCACACACACACTCACACACTCACAATCTCACATACTCACACACACTTACACACACACTCACACTCAAACTCTCACACACACTCACACAGACTCACATACATTCACACTCGCACACAAACTCACAGACTCACACTCACACACACACACTCACACTCTCACACACTCATACTTACACACACTCACACACTCACTCTCACTGACACAGACACACTCACACACACACTCATACTCGCACACATTCACACTCACACACACATAATCACTCTCACACACACACTCACTCTCACACACAGACACACACACTCTCACACACACAGTCACACACACTCACACTCACTCACACACACTCACACTCACACTCACACAAACACACACACTCAAACCCACACTCACACTCACACAAACTCACACTCACACTCACACACACTCCGACGCACTCTCACACTTACACACCCTCACCCTCACACTCTCACTCACACACACTCACTCACTCTCACACACACACTCACACACTCACACTCTCACATACTCACACACACTGACACACACACTGACACACACTGACACACACACTCACACTCAATCTCTCACACACACTCACACAGACTCACACACATTCACATTCGCACACAAACTCACAGACTCACACTCACACACACACTCACATTCTCACACACTCATACTTACGCTCACTCACACACTCACTCTCACTCACACACAGTCACACTCACACACACTATCATACTCACACACATTCACACTCACACACACACATACTTACACTCACACACACACTCACTCTCACATACACTCACACACAGACACACACACTCACACTCACACACACACTCGCACACTCACATACACTCACAAACACACTCACACTTACACACACTCACACACACACTCTCACTTACTCACTCACACACAGACACTCACACTCACACACACACTCATACTCACACTCACTCAGATACAGACACTCACAAACACACACACTCACACTCACACACCCACACACACAGACACACACACTCTCAAATTCACACTCAGACACAGACACTCACATGCTCACACTCACTCACACACAGACACACACACTGACACTCACACACACTGACACGCACACACTCACACACACAAACACACACACTTACACACACCTACTCGCACACAAACACGCACTCACACAGACACTCCCACACACACTCACACACAATCAAACACAGACACTCAAACTCACACACACACTCACTGACACACACAGACACACACACACAAACACATCACACTCACACTCACACCCACATTCTCACTCACACACACACACACATGCACATACTCACACTCATACTCACACACATTCATGCACACTCACACTCACACACACACACACTCGGACACACACACTCACTTACTCACACACACACTCAAACATTCTCACTCACACTCACACACATAAACACACACTCACACACACTCACACTCACACTCTCACTCACACACACTCACTCACTCTCTCACACACACTCTCACACTCACACTCTCACATACTCACACACACTTACACACACACTCACACTCAAACTCTCACACACACTCACTCAGACTCACATACATTCACACTCGCACACAAACACACAGACTCACACACACTCACTGACACACACACAGACCCACACAGACACACACACACTCACACACACACAAAAACATCACACTCACACTCACACACTTTCTCCCTCACACACACACACGCACATTCACACACACTCACTCTCACATACACTCACTCACACACACACACTCACACTCACACACACTCACACACACTCACAAACACACTCACACTTACACACACCCACACACTCACACACAGACACGCACACTCACACTCACACTAACACACACACACTCACACACAAACACTCACACACACATACTCTCTCACATACACACTCACACACAGACACACACACACTCACACACACACAGACACACACACTCACACTCACACACACACTCACACTCACTCACACACACTCACACTCACACACACACTCACACTCACACACTCAAACTCACACTCACACTCACACAAACTCACACTCACACACACTCCGACACACTCTCACACTCACACACCCTCACCCTCACACTCTCACTCACACACACTCACTCACTCTCACACACACAATCACACACTCACACTCTCAAATACTCACACACACTTACACACACACTCACACTCAAACTCTCACACACACACTCACACAGACTCACAAACATTCACACTCGCACACAAACTCACAGACTCACACTCACTCTCTCACACACTCATACTTACACACACTCACACACTCACTCTCACTCACACAGTCACACTCACACACACACTCATACTCGCACACATTCACACTCACACACACATACTCACACTCACACTCACACTCACTCTCACACACACTCACACACAGACACACACACTCTCACACAAACAGTTACACACTCTCACACTCACTCACACACACTCACACTCACACACACACTCACACTAACACACACACTCAAACCCACACTCACACTCACACAAACTCACACTCACACTCACACACACTCCGATGCACTCTTACACTTACACACCCTCACTCTCACACTCTCACTCACACACACTCACTCACTCTCACACACACTCATACACTCACACTCTCACAAACTCACACACAATGACACACACACTGACACACACTGACACACACACTCACACTCAAACTCTGACACACACACTCACACAGACTCACACACATTCACATTCGCACACAAATTCACAGACTCACACTCACACACACACTCACATTCTCACACACTCATACTTACGCACACTCACACACTCACTCTCACTCACACACAGTCACACTCACACACACACATACTTACACTCACACACACTCACTCTCACATACACTCACACACAGACACACACACTCACACTCACACACACACTCTGACACACACTGTAACACACACACTCATACTCACACTCACTCAGATACAGACACTCACAAACACACACACTCACACACCCACACACACAGACACACACACTCTCAAATTCACACTCACACACAGACACTCACATGCTCACACTCACTCACACACAGACACACAAACTGACACTCACACACGCTGACACGCACACACTCACACACACAAACACACACACTTACACACACCTACTCGCACACAAACACGCACTCACACAGACACACCCACACACACTCACACACAATCAAACACAGACACTCAAACTCACACACACACTCACTGACACACACAGACACACACACACAAACACATCACACTCACACTCACACCCACATTCTCACTCACAGACACACACACATTAACATACTCACACTCATACTCACACACATTCATGCACACTCACACTCACACACACACACACTCGGACACACACACTCACTTACTCACACACACACTCAAACATTCTCACTCACACTCACACACATAAACACACACTCACCCTCACACACACTCACACTCACACTCTCACTCACACACACTCACTCACTCTCTCACACACACTCTCACACCCACACTCTCACATACTCACACACACTTACACACACACTCACACTCAAACTCTCACACACACACTCAAACAGACTCACATACATTCACACTCGCACACAAACTCACAGACTCACACTCACACACACTCTCACTCTCTCACACACTCATACTTACACACACTCACACACTCACTCTCACTCACACAGTCACACTCTCACACACACTCATACTCGCACACATTCACACTCACACACACATACTCACACTCACACACACACACTCACTCTCACACACACTCACACACAGACACACACAGTCTCACACACACAGTCACATACACTCACACTCACTCATACACACTCACACTCACACACACACTCACACTAACACACACATTCAAACCCACACTCACACTCACACAAACTCACACTCACAATCACACACACTCCGACGCATTCTCACACTTACACACCCTCACCCTCACACTCTCACTCACACACACTCACTCACTCTCACACACACACTCACACACTCACACTCTCACATACTCACACACACTGACACACACTGACACACACACTCACACTCAAACTCTCTCACACACACTCACACAGACTCACACACATTCACATTCGCACACAAACTCACAGACTCACACTCACACACACACTCACATTCTCACACACTCATACTTACGCTCACTCACACACTCACTCTCACTCACACACAGTCACACTCACACACACTATCATACTCACACACATTCACACTCACACACACACATACTTACACTCACACACACACTCACTCGCACATACACTCACACACAGACACACACACTCACACTCACACACACACTCGCACACTCACATACACTCACAAACACACTCACACTTACACACACTCACACACACACTCTCACTTACTCACTCACACACAGACACTCACACTCACACACACTCTGACACACACTCAAACACACACTCATACTCACACTCACTCAGATACAGACACTCACAAACACACACACTCACACTCACACACCCACACACACAGACACACACACTCTCAAATTCACACTCAGACACAGACACTCACATGCTCACACTCACTCACACACAGACACACACACTGACACTCACACACACTGACACGCACACACTCACACACACAAACACACACACTTACACACACCTACTCGCACACAAACACGCACTCACACAGACACTCCCACACACACTCACACACAATCAAACACAGACACTCAAACTCACACACACACTCACTGACACACACACAGACACACACACACAAACACATCACACTCACACTCACACCCACATTCTCACTCACAGACACACACACATTAACATACTCACACTCATACTCACACACATTCATGCACACTCACACTCACACACACACACACTCGGACACACACACTCACTTACTCACACACACACTCAAACATTCTCACTCACACTCACACACATAAACACACACTCACCCTCACACACACTCACACTCACACTCTCACTCACACACACTCACTCACTCTCTCACACACACTCTCACACCCACACTCTCACATACTCACACACACTTACACACACACTCACACTCAAACTCTCACACACACACTCAAACAGACTCACATACATTCACACTCGCACACAAACTCACAGACTCACACTCACACACACTCTCACTCTCTCACACACTCATACTTACACACACTCACACACTCACTCTCACTCACACAGTCACACTCTCACACACACTCATACTCGCACACATTCACACTCACACACACATACTCACACTCACACACACACACTCACTCTCACACACACTCACACACAGACACACACAGTCTCACACACACAGTCACATACACTCACACTCACTCATACACACTCACACTCACACACACACTCACACTAACACACACATTCAAACCCACACTCACACTCACACAAACTCACACTCACAATCACACACACTCCGACGCATTCTCACACTTACACACCCTCACCCTCACACTCTCACTCACACACACTCACTCACTCTCACACACACACTCACACACTCACACTCTCACATACTCACACACACTGACACACACTGACACACACACTCACACTCAAACTCTCTCACACACACTCACACAGACTCACACACATTCACATTCGCACACAAACTCACAGACTCACACTCACACACACACTCACATTCTCACACACTCATACTTACGCTCACTCACACACTCACTCTCACTCACACACAGTCACACTCACACACACTATCATACTCACACACATTCACACTCACACACACACATACTTACACTCACACACACACTCACTCGCACATACACTCACACACAGACACACACACTCACACTCACACACACACTCGCACACTCACATACACTCACAAACACACTCACACTTACACACACTCACACACACACTCTCACTTACTCACTCACACACAGACACTCACACTCACACACACTCTGACACACACTCAAACACACACTCATACTCACACTCACTCAGATACAGACACTCACAAACACACACACTCACACTCACACACCCACACACACAGACACACACACTCTCAAATTCACACTCAGACACAGACACTCACATGCTCACACTCACTCACACACAGACACACACACTGACACTCACACACACTGACACGCACACACTCACACACACAAACACACACACTTACACACACCTACTCGCACACAAACACGCACTCACACAGACACTCCCACACACACTCACACACAATCAAACACAGACACTCAAACTCACACACACACTCACTGACACACACACAGACACACACACACAAACACATCACACTCACACTCACACCCACATTCTCACTCACACACACACACACACACATGCACATACTCACACTCATACTCACACACATTCATGCACACTCACACTCACACACACACACACTCGGACACACACACTCACTCACACACACACTCAAACATTCTCACTCACACTCACACACATAAACACACACTCACCCTCACACACACTCACACTCACACTCTCACTCACACACACTCACTCACTCTCTCACACACACTCTCACACTCACACT